>NW_024082624.1:36779-136963 GCF_003009895.1 Hyaena hyaena | reverse complement strand
TTAGAAGGCTCTCTGAGTGGATTCTGCATCCTTTTTCTCCCAATCTCTCAGGTTTTGTAAGGTTTCCAATGGCTTCAGATCTTTTCTGTGTGATGTATGGGCACGAGTGCAAGTACGGAGCTCCCTACTTCTCTGCCATCTTGCCCCCTCCTGTATGTCTTTAATGATAACAAAAGCCTTACTAATTCACTTAAATGTATTTGCACAGTAGCCTTTTCTAAGGAATGCTGTCATGTGATATGCCAGAGAGGTACCCAGGTCCTACAAGAGCAGTGGTTCTGTGTTCTGGAAACCAAGTTTTAAAGGTTATGAAAATCTTGACTGCTGATAATCATTTTCTCAGTTATAAATAAAAATATTATTACTACCTTCTTCTCATACATTAGATAGAGCCAATTGGCTAAGTGGAGAGGGATCTATTTGTAAGTTGCCTAATTTATCTCATGTCTAAGTAAGTCATTCAACTAGACATCTTATACTGAGTTTGGTTACATAATTGACAAATACTATATGACTCCAAAGCTATTTATTTTTTATTTTTGCCAGTGACTTACCATTGGAGGAGTGAAAATATAAATTTTAAAAATCTATTTATGTTCAAATATTTTTGGTTCAGTAACCAAGTCTGTAATGTGTTCAGTACGGGAAACAATCAGATGTTGCTTTTTGATATCTGGCGGCTGAACACGGTGGTGGTATGTTCTGACGGATGAAATAGTCATAGTGGTATAAAGATCTTCACGTTTTGTCATGGTCTGGGTTCCCATCACCTACCTACTAATCTGGCAAAGAAGCAATTGTAGGTAACTTATCCAATTTAGAGAAGAGTTCTGGCCATGAGAACATTTAAATCACTTGAAAATGTACCCCTGTAGATATAATCAAGAGAAATTTAACATGATTTTGAGTTTCCTAAGACATTGTCGAATTGTTCTCATTGTTGATCTAAAACCATGTAGGTAGCAGCAGTAATCAAGTGGCCACACTGCATCTATTTCACTTATTCTATTTTATTTACTTGATATGAACAGATATTTGATACAGAGTAAAACCATCCCCAGCATTTAGAGTACATAGTTTAATTTGGTTTGATTGCTTGACTATGATCTATAACCCCCAGTTTTATGTGTTTTCTGGGAAGCGAGAGGTATAAGTCCAAAATTTGGAAAATAGATGATACACATATTTGGCAGATCTGCTAGTCTAAACAATTTTAGATTAAATCTTGAGACAGGAGAAATCCCAAGATGGGCTCATACACATGGAGAACAGTGTACATGGTGTGAGGAAGACAGAAGAATCAATGATTAACTCAGTCGTTCTAAGGAGTATTGAGCTAACTTAAGATACTGGGCTTAGGTGGGTTGTGGGTGAGAAGCTAAGTGAATGAAAATTTTAAGAAAAGAAACAGATTAGCATGATTTTCCAGTATTGCTGATGTTATAATTTGTGATGGTTACTTTTTCTGAAGAAGGTGTTGAGTAGTGATAGTAATAACTATAATATTAATAGTTATAGCTTTTATTCAGAACTTATTAAATTCTACTCATTACTACTCTCCTTTAAAAAATGTCTTGCAATAACCGCCTCCCCCACTCCCCCACCCGCCCGATGTAGGTACTATTGTTATCATGTCTATTGTACAGATGAAGAAATTGAAATTTAGAGATAATTTGTAACTTTTGCAGGTAGGAATAAGGATCCAAGATTTAAAAACTTGTGCCTTATAAACTACTAAATTATGGAGTCAGTGGACTTTGAGGAGCATATTCCAGGACTGGAGCAGAAGAACACTGCGGGTAGCAGTCATTTGCTTAGATGGCACATTGAGAAGGACAAAGTGGAGTCTGGAAAATAATTATATGGATGTTATTACTATGTAGCAGGTGGATGGGTAAGGGGGAGCAGGATATCCAAGGCTCTGTATGGGTGGTGAACTTGAGGCTGCCTGCTCTCTACTGCAGGGCCTCATTTCTTTTGTGTTGGGATGGCCCAGCTTTCCAGTGCCACATTCTGGTTACTCCAGACCACTGGTGAGATGCAGTGGGATTAAGGTCTAGAAGATGATGCCGTTGAATCTTTCCTCCCAGTGGTTCTTACCCCCTCCCTACCTCCCCTCACCTCCACTCGTACTTCTCTACCTACTTGCTTTCAGACACACTGTTTCTTTTGTTTGGAGTCAGATTATCTCCCTTTGACACTCTTCCTTTTTTTTAAAAACTCAGTTGAGATGTGACTTCAGTTGCAGAGCTTCTCCTGACTCCCCATTAAGGAAAGCTTCCGTGCACAACCTGAAGTGCCCAAGTTCTCCATCAAAGCAATCTTGTAAGAATACTGTGATTATTTGCTAGTCTGTTTGACTTCCCACCAGACTGTGTACTCTAAGGCAAGAAGTGTGGGTTTTAATTTTTGTGTGTGTGCCTTTGTGCCTTGCCAATGAAATCCCCTAATAAAAAATGTATTAAAGCTCAATAACTGAATAAGTGAATGAATCGATTATAGCAGGAAGAGAACAGAAAAGTGGTGTAGTAAGGGAATGAGTGAAGGAGGTGTTCAGGTGAATATTCAGATATCTGAGTGGAGCTCAGTAGAGAGAGATGGGTGAGGATGAAAGGTGAAAGAAGTAGAGGGATGTCCTTGCAGGAAGAGTCGGCAGACCACACAGCCTGCAGGTGTATCGCTCAGATTATAAAACAGGTCAAACACAACATGTATCAGTGATAACACCATTCAACTCTTTGGAGAGCTGCTCAGAATTTTCTTGTGCTAAAAGCAGAATACCTGATTAATATTTTACCATTTTAGCTCTCACGGAGCAGAGGGAGTAACATGGGGAAGCCTCTTTAGGACCTGGTGTTAACACAGAACTAATAAGCCTGGTGTGGGGGACCAAGGTGCTCTGGGGAAGGAACTTGGCTCTCTCACACAAAATCAGCACATTTATTCTTCTGACCACTAAAATTGTACACGCATCTGTAAATACTGGATCATAAAGAAATGTAGAAAGAGAAAAAAAGAGAAATAACCCAAAACCTCCTTTGATCCCTATTACTACTTAACATTTGTGGTATTTTGTTCAGGTCTTTAAAAATATGAATATACATACAATATATGCAGGGTTTTTTTTTTTTTTTTTTACATTTGGGATACATGGTTCGGTAACATTTTTAAAAGTTGATCCTATTTTGAGAATAATCTTTTTCAAAGATTATTTCAGATTCCTTTATAATAATACTTACTTAGATAAATGATTATTTAAGTATGTATCATTTCAGGAATACATAATCTCTTATTGTTGGATGCTTAAGTAATTTTCAACTTTTGCCGTAATGAGTAATGCTACAATGATATATTTATGCAACACTTAATTCATATTGTTATGTATACATTTTCTGGATGGATTTCTAAAAATGAAATTATAGGCAGAATACGACTATTACTGTTAAGGCTCTTCATACATTCTCTGCAGTTTTCTTCCAGAATTATACTCCCACTATTGGAGTATGGAAGTGATATTTTCACTTTATTTGGCTTATGTTCAAATACAGATACATACTACATATGTATGTATATACATACATTATGTATATATTAATAAATATACTATATATTGATTTGCATTTTCTTGATTACTAAAGAAATTAAATATTACAAAGACTTCAGTACATTTGTCAGTAAATGAATGATGTCTTTAAGGCATTCACCACTTTCTTTCTTTTTTATTTTTCTTATGAACCAGTGTGTTTCTACATGAATTCCTTAGAATTATTTTCTTTACCTCTTTGTATCTGCATACGATAGGAAGAAAGAGGAGATGACCCAGCAAGTAAGTATCCTCATTCCTTACAGGAGCAGGGATGGAGTGGTAGATATTGTAAAATTTTTTTTAATGTTTTTTTTTTTTAATTTATTTCTGAGAGAGAGAGACAGCATGAACAGGGGAGGGTTAGAGAGAGAGGGAGACACAGAATCTGAAACAGGCTCCAGGCTCTGAGCTGTCAGCACAGAGCCCAATGTGGGGCTTGAACCCAGGAACCGTGAGGTCATGACCTGAGCCGACGTTGGATGCTTAACCGACTGAGCAACCCAGGCGCCCCTGGAGTGGTAGATATTGTAAATCTTTTATTTCTATCATGTTCATTTTTTTTCGGACATTTGTGTAGGAGGTAGAGAAAGATAAACTAACAAGGGAGAGAGATTGAGGACTCAAGAGTGTAGGTGGGGAACCAGGAGAGAGCAATGAAGGCTGGCAGAATGGGCTACCCCAAAATATGCCACTTTAGCCTAAGGAATATTTTTGAGCTAAAGACCCTTGAAATATGTGTCAGAAGACCTCTCTGACCTCTCCTTTTATTCCTGAAAGCAGGAGATATAACTCCCATGTGAAAGATACTCTCTCTATATACCAGAAATCAGAGATAGTAGTCAGGGTCAAGAGAATTTTGTATAAACGGATCTTGTCAAATTAGCTCTTATCTTCCTTTAGTCTGTCCATATACTTTGGTTACATTCCCTCAACTGCCTCTCTTTGTTCAATTTCATGTATAAAGCATTTAGGTTTGGTACTTCTTTGGGCCTCCAGTTCCTTCTGAGGCTCCCCCCACCATGTCATGTAAAACTTAAATTAAATAAATTTTCATGCTTGTCTCTTTCTCTCATTAATCTGTCTGTTGTCACAGAGCCCTAGCTGAGAACCTAAGGTGGGTAGAGGAAAATTTTTTCCTCCCCTACAACAATGTAGTGGAAAATAGTACAAGAGAAAGTTTCAAGAAGGATCTGTGGCCAGCAGAGATAAGACCCCAGAGTAGTCACATAATATAAGAACAAGACCAAACACACACTAGGATTATCAGTAAATATCAATTACACACTAAGTATCATTCATTGTTTAATGCTTTATATACTTTCTCTACTTAATCTTGATAGCAGTTCTTTGAAATGGTATTATTATCCTCATTTACAGATTGGGACCTGAGACTTATAGAGGCTAAGAATTGTATGTAAGTCACTCCACCAGCATGAGATTCATATGTGGGTTTTTCTGACCCAAAATTTCAAGTATTTCACCATAGCAATTTACTGCAATGTGAGAAAGAACAATGAGGCTACTTTTGAAATGCTGAGTCCTCCACCATGATTTATTTAAGCAGACATTGGGCAGTCATCTACCAGGGTGTTATAGAAGGTTTTCTTCAATCAAATGGGAAGGCACATATAAGGTTCTCCTGAAAAATTGTACCTGTTGGGTTTGGTGGTCTTTTCAAAGAAGAAGTGATTATCCCTATTGTAAGATGGTAATGTGTTGTCATTTCAGGCATCTCATATTATTTTCAATGATATAATGCATGACTCTGGTCATCATATATGGAGTAATTTTGCATTTTATATAAATTATATCCACACATGGATTTCTAAATAAGGGGTACTGGTTATTAATGTTCAGTTGCTGGTGTTTGGACAATATTTGATAGTCATGTGCTGTTGACTCCAAAGCCACAAAATTTTGAGCAAGAGGAAATGTTTCATACTTACTTTCCTGGGTATGTTTATTAACTTGATATCTGCTTTACCACATCTGCAGCAGATCAAGTGTTTCTGCAATTCTTGCTTATTTCCCTATCCATGACTTTCGTAATTTAGATAATGGTAAGTGATTGGTGGCCATACACTTACTGATATTTGTAGCTACAAAGACCTCTGCCTTCCTGTAAGTGGCAATTACATTTCTTTAATCAATTTGAAGCACATTCTGGATTCACTGCTAATCTCTTGACTGTGGGCTCTGTCCAGTACAGGTCAGGAAAGTAATCATAACAAAAATGTGAAAGACATAATTATGGTACCATCCAACCCAATGCAATCAAAGCAAATAGCTAATTTCCATTTGTAAGTTCAAATGATACTATGTATATGGTCTGTCAAATACATTTAAAAGCTAAAAGTTATACGAGATGAATCATTCATAAATTCTTGAGAGCGTAGACTGCCGCAATTCCTACAAATCATGGAATAGAATAAGTGCTTAGTAAATGTTATAGATATAGTTGTGATTTGGAGTAATTAATGTCACTTGTGACTATAAAAATTGTACTTTGATTTGTGATGTAAAATGAATAGAAAGATCTTCTATTGAATTTAATTTAGTCATATATTTGAGTATTGACTCTTAGGGAGGTTTGGTTAAAGAAGCACCAATTTGTTATTTTAGTGGGGATATTAAATTTTTGTTCCAGCATTATTACTAGATTATAATGTGAAAACATTAGAAGATGTTTTTTAAAAAGTAATTTTTGAAGCTAAAAGAAAGATTTAAGCCTGAAAGAAATTAGAAGGTCTAAAGATTATTTCTTGGGGGGCCAACCAAGTGGATTAGGCTGGAGGTTGTAGATATTTTTAGTGGAACCTTGGGGGCTTCCTAATGGGAGGCTAGGGGGAAGGGACAGAGTGAAGGTTAGGGACCAGAGGAGGAGCAGGGTGCCGGAAGGAAGTGATTGGATCCTGTTATCCTCCTCCGTCCCTCCATTCTCTTCCTCTTGCCTTCCTTTCTTCCATCCTCCCTCTCTTCCTTCCCCACTCTCTCTGCCTCTAGCCTCCCATCCTCTCACCCTCCCTCTCTCCACCTCTCTCTCTGTCTTTGTAGGGGGTGGGCGACTCCAGCTCAATGAAAATGGATACCTCACACCTAGAGATAAGTAAATCTCAGGCGAGTTTGGACCCCTTGGCCCCGCCCCCCAAATTTGATTTGAGGGAGAAAGAGTGGGAGGGACACAGAAAGAGTGTATGGTTCCAGAGCTAGGAGAGGCAGAAGGTCTCACTGGTAAGTGCAGTTCAGTCACGGTGCAGATGAATCTGGAAGGGCTGAGAGCCCTGCACCATGAGTCTTGCTCCTGAGCCAGAGGTCCTGCTTGCCTCCCAGCTGGAGAGGGTGAGCTGATTTCTTTAGGCAAAAGTGACACTTGCTTGCCCAGGTCTGGTTCCCTTTACTGCTGCAGAAGGCACTGCATGGAGAGAAGTTCCTGAGCACAAGGGCACGTGGGGGCATCTCCTGAAGTTCATCAGGTCCCTGGAGCCCCCAGGACTGGGACATTCTCTTTAAGGCAAGCCCAAACTCAGGGGTGAAATACGTGCCTCATTTGGTCCCCTCCCCCATTTCTCCCAGGAAACCCATTGCACTTCCAACCTCAGTCCTTCACCTTAAAGCCCCTGTGACTTTCAGGATTTTCACCTGAACTTTGTTACCTCTTCCGCCGGTTCTGTGTGCCCACAGTCAAGCTCTTCCACAAGTTGGCAGAGATAATGATATATAAATATCTTATTATAAAATACTTCCAACATTCAGTGTATTAGAGAGGAACACATTGCCAAACCCCATCCGCCCATCAGGTCAGGTATATTCATTTTGCCATATTTCCTTTAGATTCCCCCCACCCCCACCCTGCCCTTGGAATTGAAACATACAGATAAAGTGCCAGGAGAGTCTCTTCTATTCTCCTTGTTTTTGTTCCAGAAGTCACCATGACCTTGAATTAATGATTATCATTCCCATGCATGCTATTAATCAATTATCATTACTCTATGTAAATAATACAGAACATTGTGGTTCATATTTCAAAATGTATATAAATGCTCTCATATATATCATTTTACAAGGTTCTTTTCTAGCTCAGCATTGAGATATTTACCTATTTAATACTTGTAGCTCTAGTTCATTCCTTTTAACTGCTGTTATATAGTATTCCATTATATGAATCATTAGAATGGTTGTAATATTTATTCAAAAGAGGATCAATTTTCACTTCTATTTTGTACATTTTTAATTGTACAATTCCTCCAGGTTACTTAGCATAGTTATGGAAACTATATATAATTATTGACACATGTGTGAGTGCATTTGTTCAAAGAAATTGTTTTAAAGAGTTTATTTAAGTTTGAGAGACACAGAGGCAGTGCAAGTGGGGAGGGGATAGAAAGAGAGAAAGAGATAGAGAGAGAAAATTCCAAGAAGGTTCTGCACTGTGAGCATGGAGCCTGATTCCACAGGCTCCAACTAATGAACCCATGAGATCATGACCTGAGCTGAAACCAAGAGTCTAATGCTTAACCAACTGAGCCACCCAGGCACCCCATGTTCAAGGAGTATTTTTAATGTGTCTTCCAGCTTGTCAGTCCCTGTGTTCCATGCTGAAACATAGAAATAGATATAGCATGACTGTGGTGTAAAATGGAAGGCAGATATATAAACAAGCGATGATTCTGCAATCAGAACCGTGCTATTTTCAGGTATATACAGCATCTTCTGGGACCAAAGAAGCGAGGTTGTGGATGAATGTCAGTGTGGAAGAGGGAAGTTAAGGAAGACTTCACAGGGGAAGGGACTTTTGAGTGGCTTTTGAAAGAATGTATTTCCCAGGAGCTAAATGGGGGGAAGGATTACCCTTATAAAGAGATTAGCCACCTGTAAATAAAGACAGTGATTTTGAAAGGGAAGAGTTATATCAGTAAATTGCAAGTAGGTTAGTCAGCAGAATAACTGCCTGTGGGGTGCGGAGTGGGGAGTTACCTGGCTATTACAATTTCCCTTCCCTCAGAGTTGAATGGATGAATGGTGCCCACCACATACAGCACTTGTATCATCTTTTAATAACCACTGAGATGTATGGGTATTTGTGTTTATCTCACTTATCAGCATGGTTTTCTAAAACTCTTCTGTGTTCCCTTCTTTAGGGATTAAAAGCATGGTCATTTGGCCCAACAGATCTGCATTTAAAATGCAGCTCTGCCACATGTGATCTTAACTCCTCTGAACCTCAGTTTCTTCATCTGTGCAATGGAATAATGGCAGGTTCTGTGCTCTTGCAGTAATTCAGAAAGATGAGCTAATGTAGTCATTGACTTGTCCAGGCATTTTCTTGGCTGACAAGACTCATGCTTTGTAGGGTTCAGTGGACATGGTTGGCAACACTGTAGAGCCCCAATTCAGTCAGGGAGCAGGGTGATCTACCTGTTTCAGCAGTTTCATAAATTTGGGTGCAGAATATTTATAGGGATCCCATGGAAACAGCCTTTCTTCTCAAAGAAGGTTTTTGAAAAGGTAGATTAAGCAAAGTGAAACACCTTTCTTGACTGCAAGATTTCCTAAAAACTTTTATAAGTTAATGAGTATTTTGAATCTGAAAGAATGAGATCATGGTATGGGGCATTTTCCAAACTTACTTGACAAGGGAGTCCCCTTTCAGCGTACCTCTGTCACTATCTTTCTGAACCATAGTGCTTCACAGAACAAAGCTTGGGAGTTGACTTAGTTCACAGCTGAGACTTTAAACATTCAGTGTCAGGACATGAAACAGATTTCACAGTTTCATACTTGAATCTTAGGGTTCAATATTTTTCCTTTGGAACTGATAGAGAATGCATTATAGAATTCATGTTTATCCTGTGAGATGTTAATTTCCAAGTGTTTGTGATGCCTCAGAAAAATATCTCTGGTCTTCCCTATCAGTCTATTATGACTCTGTTATCCCATCCTGAAATTTCTCTAAATATTTCCTGAATCTATGGGATTTTTATTATCAGATATCTTTTTTTAATTTGAGTATAGTTGACACACAATGTTGTATTAGTTTCAGGTACAAAACTTAGCAATTCGGCAAGTTTATATGTACACCATGCTATGTTCACCCCAAGTGTAGCTATCATCTGTTCTAATACATGACTAATACAGTATCATTGACTATATTCCTTATACTTTGCCTTTTATTTCTGTGACTTAATCATTTCATAACTTAGAAACCTGCATCTTCCACTCCTCTTCACCCGTTTTGCCTAACCCCCCCAACCTCTTCCCCTCTGGCAACCATAGGTTTGTTTATTCATTTGGTTTTGTTTGTTTGTTTTTGTTTATTTTAGATTTAGCTTATGAGTGAAATCATAGTATTTGTCTTTCTCAGTCAGACTTATTTCACTCAGCATAATACCCTCGAGGTCTATCCATGTTGTTTCAAATGTCATGATCTCATCCTTTCTTGTAGCTGCATAATATTCCATTGTCTGTGTTTGTGTATGTGTACCATATCTTTTTTATACATTTGTCTATTGATAGACACTTTGATTGCTTTTATACTTAGCTTTTATAAATAATGCTGCAGTAAACACAGGAGTACATATATCTTAACATATCAATGTTTTATTTTTGGGGGGTAAATACCCAATAATGGGATTATTGGATCATATGGTATTTCTGTTTTTAATTTTTTGAGGAAACTCCATACTATTTTTAACAGTGGCTGTATGAATTTATATTCCCACCACCAGTGTATGAAGGTTCCTTTTTCTCCATATCCTCATCAACAGCTGTTTTGTTTTCTTGTGTTCTTGATTTTAGCCATTCTAACAGGTATAGGCTGATATCTCATTGTTATTTTGATTTGTATTTCCCTGATGATGAGGGATGTTGAACATCTTTTCATATATTTTTTGGAACTGTATATCTTGAAAAAATGTCTGTTCAGGTCTTCTGCTTATTGTTTAATTCAATTGTTTGTTTTTGGGGTTGAGTTGTTTAAGTTCTTTATATATTTTTGATATTGACCCCTTAACAGTTATATTATTTGCAAATATATTTCATATATTTTCATATATTTGTTGGATCTGTATATCTTGAAGAAAATGTCTGTTTAGTTCTTCTGCTTATTGTTTCATTCAATTGTTTGGCTTTGGAATTGAATTGTTTAAATTCTTTATGTATTTTTGATATTAACCCCTTATCAGTTATATTATTTGCAAATAGCTTCCCCCATTCAGTGGTTGTCTTTTTCATTTTTTGATGATTTTCTTTGTTGTGCAGAAGCTTTTATTTTGATGAAGTCCCAATAGTTTATTTTTGCTTTTGTTTCCCTTGTTTTAAGAGACATATCTAGAAAAATGTTACAGCTGATATCATACAAATTACTGCCTATGTTCTTTTCTAAGTTATGGTTTCAGGTCTCACATTTAGGTTTTTAATACATTTTGAGTTTATTTTTGTATATGGTTTTAATAAATGATCCAGTTTCATTTTTTTATGTAAAGATATTATTCTTAAGTAATCTCTGCACCCAACATGGGACTCAAACTTTGAACCCTGAGATTAAGAGTTGCATGCTCTACTGGCTGAGCCAGCCACGCACCCCAAGTTTCATTTTTTTTGCAATTCTTTTCCCAGTATCATTTATTGAAGAGACAGTCTTTTCCCAATTGTATATTCTTGCCTCTTTTGTCATATATTAATTGACCATATAATTATGGGTTTATTTCTGGATTCTCTGTTCTGTTCCATTGACCTATGTGTCTGTTTTTGTGCTAGTACCATACTGTTTTGATTACTACAACTTTGTAAGTATATCTTGAAATCTGGGACTGTGGTACCTCTAGTTTGTTCTTTTCTAAGATTGCTTTGGCTATTGTTTTTGTGTTTCTATACAAATTCTAGTATTATTTGTTCTAATGGATTGTGAAAAATGATGTATTTTGAGAGAGATTGCATTGAATATAGATTACTTTAGATAATATGAACATGTAAACAGTATTAATTCTTCTAATTCATGAGCATGGAATATCTTTACATTTGTTTTTGTCATCATCAATTTCTTTCAACAATATCTTATAGTTTTTGTAGTACAGATTCGTCACCTCTTTGGTTAAGTTTATTTTATTTTATTTTATTTTATTGGTACAACAGTACATGGCATTGTTTTCTTTATTTCTCTTTCTGTTACTTTGTTATTGATATATGGAAATGCAAGTGATTTCTGTGTATTAATTTTGTATCCTGCAACTTTACTGAATTCATTTATTACTTCTAGTAGTTCTTTGGTGGTGTCTTAAATATTTTATATGTATAGTATAATGACATCTGCAAATAGTGACATTATAACTTCTTCTTTACCAATATGGAGCCTCATATTTTTTTCTTATCTGATTCATATGGGTAGGATTTCTAGTACTATGTTGAGTAACAGTGGCAAGAGCACATACTTGGCTTTATTCCTGATCTTAGAGAAAAAACTTTCAATTTTTTTTGCCATGAGTATAATGTTGGCCGTGGGTATTTCATATATGGCCTTTATCATGTTGAGATATGCTCCTTCTAACTGCACTTTGTTGAGAGTTTTATTATGAATAGATGTTGAATTTTGTCAACAAAATATTATCAACTGCATACAGTAATACATTAAGCAGATCATTCACCATGGTCAAGTGAGATTATGAATCATATCTTGGAGGTATATAATTTTAAAATTGTATCTGTTTTATAAATATAGTAGTCCCTTTTAAAAAAATTATTTTATTTTGTAAGTTTTAAAAATTCCGGTGTAGTTAACATACAGTGCTATTTTACTTTCAGGTGTACAGTATAGTGATTCAGCAGCTCCATGTATTACTCAGTGCTCATCAAGATAACTGTATTCTTAATCTCTTTCACCTTTTTCACCCATCACCCCACAATCTGTTCGTTTTCTATAGTTCAGAGTCCATGTTTTGGCTTATCTCCTTTTTTTCCCCATTTTATTTGTGTTGTTTCTTAAATTCCACATATGAGTGGAATCATATGATATTTGTCTCAGCTTCTGATTGGTTTATTGAGCTTATTTAGCTTAGCATTATAATCTCTAGATCCATCCATGTTGTTGCAGTTAGCAAGATTACATTCCTTTTTATGGCTAAATAATATGCCCCCTTGTATATATGCCACACCTTCTTTATCCATTCATCTGATGATGGATACTTGGGATGCTTCCATATCTTGGTTATTGTAAATAATGCAGTAAACCTATAGGTGCATGCATCCCTTTGATTTAGTGTTTTTGTATTCTTTGGGTAGATACCCTGTAATGTGATTACTGGTTCATAGTCTAGTTCTATTTTTAATTTTTTGAGGAGACATCAGACTCTTTTCCACAGTGGTGTACTAGTTTGTGTTCCCACCAAAGTACACGAGGGTTCCTTTTTCTCCATATCCTCGCCAACATCTGTTGTTTCCCATGTTGTTGATTTTAGCCAGTCTGACAGATGTGAAGTGGTATCTCATTGTGGTTTTGATTTGCATTTCCCTGATGATGAGTGATTTTAAACATCTTTTCATGTATCTGTTGGCCAGCTGTATGTCTTCTTTGGAGACATTTCTCCAGATGCTGCCCATTTCTGAATTGGATTATTTGGGGGTTTGTGTGTGTGTGAGTAAGTTAGGGAGTGAGTGTCAAAGCCTTGATGTTCCCACAAGTGCCCATGTGTTTATGCTAGAGGTTGGGAAGGGAGATGCTGCCTGCCAGCTCCTTTGTGCCTGGAGGGGTCTCCCTAAAACCCCTGTTCCTCTGGGACAGTTTCTGAAATGAGTAACTACCCTTCCTCTCATGTGTGCCAGTTGTTTTTCAAACTGCTGCCTTCTATTATATATTTCTGAGGCTATTTGTTGTGCTGTCTCTTTGAGGGTAGGGACTCTGTTTTCTCTAGCCCTCTGGGCTTCCCAGAGTAGAGCCTGCTCATTTCTAAAATTCCACGTTTAAAGTACAGGTCCTTTTAAGAACTCATGAAATGTGGCCCCTCTTTGCTTTTAAAGCCAAATTATACAGGGATTCATCTCCCATGCAGGCTCCCTGGTGTGATAGTCTGTTCTCTCACTTCTCCATGCCCCCTGCTCCATCTTTTTGCAGGACAGCTGCAGTCCATTTTGCTCTTCACTGCCTCTCAGCCCTCCTTACCCTCTTTGAGGTGGCCTTTTCTCTACCTTTAGTTGTGGAGTCTGTTCTGCCAATCTTTGGGTCATTTTCTCAGTTATCTAGTTGTCTCCATGGACGAGGTGAACCCAGGTCCTCTTCACCATCTTCCCAGCCTCGTATAGTATTACTGGTTTGTCCTCAATTTTTCCTGTCTCAGACTTCAGTTGTACTTCATTTGAGCGTTCTAGGATTCTCCACTGTTGCAGATGTTCTGAATAATGGTAATTCACGATAGCTGTACTTTGTTTCATGGAGGAAAGTTTTATTATAAGGGAAAGGGAATATACAGAATTAAACAATTATAGTAAACATAAAGAGGAAGAGAAGTACAGAGAAGGACAAAGAAGGGCTAATACATCAAATCAGGTACTCACAATATACAGCCTTCTGGCTGGGGAAGCCCCTCAGTGAACAGCCTGGTTGCAGTCCCAATTGAGGGTCCTGGGCAGAGTGTCATACCTTCAGGTGAGGCTTCCAACTAACTGTTTCCCGCAGGGCACTAAAGATACTGCCCGAGTGTGATCTGTGGTTAGTCATCAAGTTTGCCTACGTGCAGTCCTGAGCAAGCTGGGGTTTTGTTTGTTTGTTTGCTTGTCATATCTCACAATCTTAGAAGACTGGGTATTTGTTTATTCCTTTCCCTCCCGGATTCATCCTAGTGGCCCAGCCTGGTCTGGCTCCAGGTGAAACGTGGGGCCCGGTAAATCCCTCTTGGTGTCAAGAACAGAAGGGCTAAATCTGGTCCCGAGGCCCGATACAGAGCACAAACCAGCTAAGCCCTCCCATGACTGTGTATGTGTGGCTCTGGGCAGAAATGCATGACAAGTCACACAAACAAGTTCTATACAGAATAGCAGAGTATCAGATATGGATGCCTCGTTATATCAGTAAATTAAGGGATTAAAAAAAACAGTCTAAATTTCTCTGATCTGACATATCAATCATAGCAAAATTTCTTACTTCCTAATGAGAAATTCAGAAGGGGAGTATACATTAAATATCAATGATGGAGAATAAAATAGGATCTTTTTCTATTTATAATTTATGATGTATTCTTTATTTCCTTCTATAAAGGATTTGAGAAGTTTGCAAGTAAAAGACACATTCACTGTACCACTTTTATGCAGAAAGAAGACAATTGACAACAGTAACAGCAGCAGTAATTATATAAGTGGGGAGAAACATATGTGCCAAAATGTAGGTTGCTGTTGCCACAGCAATTAAACATTAAGTTTGAGGGTGCCTGGGTGGCTCAGTTGGTTAAGTGTTGACTTAGGCTCAAGTCATGATCTTGCCATTCGTGAATTTGATCCCCAAACTGAGCTCTGTGCTGAGCACAGAGCCTATTTTGGATCCTCTGTCTCCTTGTCTCTCTGTCCCTCACTCGTGCTCTTTGCTTCTCAAAAATAAATAAGCATTTAAAACAAAACAGAAAAAAATGGAAAACTAAATTTGAATCAGGACTTCCTGGCAGTCAAGGAAATAAAGGTGGTGGGGAGGGGGAAGGAACAAGGTATCATGCAGTTATATCATTAAAGCTTTAATCAGCAAAATTATTTCTTTGAGGGCTTAGCTAATGAGAACTGAATGCATTGTGGCCTTGTGGATTAACTGGCTCCAGGGGTAGATTAAGAATTCTCAGAAGAATTAAGGGCTCATACATCCCTTGGGCTTTGATAATTTTCACTGGGCAGAAAAACAAAACAAAACAAAACAAAAAACCCAAACATCTAGTTTGGGATGTTTAAAAAAATTATCTTGTTGGATTGCTTTATTTTCTTACCATGAACAACCTCACTGAAGCTGTAGGCCAGACATTTAGGAAATATGTTTTGGATTGGGTGCAAGTCACTTAACCTCTGCTCACTGTTGGAAGGATGCCTTCAGCCTCTCCAGATTCATGGATCAGAAGGAGGCCCCACTGGGGGCATCTCTATGTTTGCTACATCCCAGATGATACCAAGAAAACAATTTAGAAACAAAGATTCTGAGTTTGCCAAGCTGTTTCCCTGTCAGGAACCCACTGCTGTGTCACTTCTGGTCCCTTGAGTAGCCTCATTCCTGGGAGTATGCACCTGTGGCTCAAAGCATTCTTATTACTTTTTGAGACTCTAAAGAATACTGTACCCTGGCCCATCCTTTGACAAAGAGTTAATGCTCTGAGGCTTACAGTCATCTGCCCAAGGATGTTCCCCTGAGCGGGATGTATGAATACCACATATAGGCCAATAGTTTGATGTACCTTGGAAATAATGTTCTTCGAGAAGTCATTCATTATTTATTTAGGTAGAAGGCAGAGAGTATATGAGAGAAACAGGAGAAGAAGATTCTCTGATGGTGGCACTCAGCCTCTTCTCTGTGGTCAGCTCTGGCCCTCAACATTCACATCACACCCAGCAAAGCACAATTGTGCACCTGACTGGACACATCAGAATTCAGTGGTAATACTGAATCCATAGGTTTCTGGAGGTCTCAGATAACATCCAAAGTGGCTTATCAGAAATTCTTTCCAACAGCTTATAGTCTTCCTGAGAGGACTTCTGGCAAATGCAAGCTTCTCCATTTAATTACATTTCTAGTGATGTTTTAATACCTCATATTGATCAATGCCCTGGTCAGCTGCCTGGCCGGCCTGCCCCTTAATCTCACTCTGGTAGGCCTCAATGGAAATTTCTTTGGGGTCTTTTACATACACATTTATGACCTTTTAGCTGTACCCAAAGCTACAGAAATCAATCACACAAATTCCAACAAAGGCCAATAGTGAAGCCACATTTCAGCAAACGAAACATTAAAAAATCTTGCCTGAGGAAAGTGTGGAAGAAACTTGGCCTTTTCTTTGCCCCTGATTGCTTTTTCTTGGATGCACATTTGACAAGGTAAAAGAAAACAGAAATGTGGACAGTTTAGAAATCAAGCAGCATGAATATAGGAGCAGGACTCACAGGATAATCTACCACAGAACTATTTCTCACATTAGGGTACGTGCCATCTAGTGGGTTTTAAAGTCTCCTTTAAACCATTTAAGTGAATGTGTCATCTTTGATGAATAGTACCTATTGTATGCTGGGAAAAGTAGTAATGCTTGGGAAAATTGAAATTGGTAAACATTAGAAAGAAGGATATTGGAAAGAAATTTTAATTACATGAGACTCAGTGTTCAGATGGAAAATACCTTATTATCATATGGCTTGTCATCCATCATGGCCATCCAACTCTCTTTACCACTGGAAAATTCAACATGTATGGTCTAGATATCAGGTATACATACCCTTTGGTAACTTGGAGAAGCAAAGAAACTGGGCTGTGTATCTCTTGAGAGACATTTGTGTACTCAGTTTTTCTGAATGTTTTACCTAAATGTACAGCTACAATTTTAGGAAACAGAGAAGAGTCTTTTGTTTAATATAATGGATCAGGTTGACTGATAATTGGGTCTCCTGCCCATGAGAACCCTGAAGGTGTTCACTCCTCTGTTCATTAATGCACATACCCATCCATTCCTTTTTTTTTTTTTTTTTAATGTTTTTATTTATTTCTGAGACAGACAGCATGAGCAGGGGAGGGTCAGAGAGAGAAGACGACACAGAATCTGAAGCAGGCTCCAGGCTCTGAGCTGGCTCTCAGCACAGAGCCCGACGTGGGGCTCGAACCCACGAACCGTGAGATCATGACCTGAGCTGAAGTTGGACGCTTAACCGACTGAGCCACCCAGGCGCCCCCATACATTCCTTTTCTTAATCCTCATTCCCACTCACTATGGTGCCTGTGGGACAAGTTCAAGATTATTATGACACAGACCTTGTTCTCTCAACAATGACAGAGATGCTTGGACAGAGCCAGAAGATAAGTTTCTGTGAGAGATCAGAAAAAATTAGGAGTGTGTGTGGGGGAGAAGTTGGAGGGGCAACGAGGTAAAAAGACTTTTTAAGGGAGGAAATAGGTATCTTGATAGATGAACTACAGTCAGCCAAACTAATTTGCTGTCTCTGCATGTTTTTGGTGTATATATGTGATTATAGAAATAATATCTATTGAAGGAAATGTGGGAAAATATAACAACAAAAAAGACTGAATGAAAGCATGATTCTCCAACTTGGGAAGTCCATGCTATTCTCTTAACACAGTTACTGCAATGATCATGGCAACTGGGTAGAATTGTGAGAAGAGACCCATGTGTCCCCTCTGGTAGTCTGACCTCTTCATCTGATAGGAGTAGAAACTGAGTCAGGGGCTGGGGATCATAAAAAGTCATGTCTACTGACTCATCATGAGTTAATATAGCTCAGCTGAGACCAAATGCTTTGTGCCCTAGCTCCTAATCTGCAGTCTTTTCTTCTGTGCCACACAAACCACTTCAAGTTAACTTTCAGCCAGAAGATAACACTGTGTGGCACATACTCTGGAAACTTTATAACTGATTTCTATAGTTCCCATGATTGTCCCACATTTTCTGGGTTCTTTGTGATGAACTCATAGCAGAAAGTTAAGGTATGTACCTAACTCGAAGGTGACTTCCGAGTGTGGTTAATCTCCTGTGTACAATGAGTTTTTTAAAAGATCCATTTTATTGGAAGCTGAGGCAATGCAGAGCAGTGAGTCTATTTGAATGCAATAGTGCTTTTTAAGGAATCAGGTCCAGCCAATTTCTGATTCCCTGAGGCTAAATTCTATTAGGCATTAAAACTCAAATTTCAGGCACCTTGCACTGATGAACACAAGGAACATCTGTAGCAAGTTTCTAACATTATAACTACTGAATACTGATTACTCTCAGAAGACACAGGTCTACAATGCTAACGGGCTAAAATGAAGAAACACTTGTTTCTAAAAATGTATAAGTACTTTCTACTTTTCAACTGGATGGAGAAGTTGGTGGATGATTTTGATAAATATAACCTGTAAGTTTTCAGTTTGATTTTTTTTTAACTCCAGAGCATTTATAGGGCTTACCAATAGACATGCTAGTAATAAATACCATTAATTTGGCATCTACCACATTCTGGAAAGTTTATGTACATTATTCCAATCTTTACAGTAACCCTGAAAGCCAGTAGTATTATCTTTATTTTATAGGAGAGAACACTAAGGCTCATAGAGTTTAAGCACTTTGCTACAGGTAATGCAGTTAGAAGATAGGTCAGACTAATCAAATGAGGCTGGAGTGACTCTATGCACTCTACACAATTCCAGGGATTCCCTGATTTGTTTTTGTATCCTTACCTCCTAGCCAGTCCTTGGTTTAGGAAGTATACAGTCATGCTTTTGAATTTGTTCTAGTTAAACATTGAGGACTTTGGTGTTTAAAAAGTTTATATATCCAAACAAGTCACCTAAGTCCATGAATGCAGCACACTTAGCCTTGAATAGGAAGCTGCTTCCTTTTTGCCCTGTGTTTATAATACTGGAGGCTGGAGATAACCTGAGGCCCACAAGTTTCCATTCCAGCTCAAAGAAGTCAGAGACCCACAGGGGAATCTTTTCTCTCATTGAGATGGTGTAGAGCAGCTGTCCATGTGGTCAGTGGCCTCTGAAACCTTTCTGTGTTCACTCTCTTTCTTTGCCTCTCTGGATGCTTGTCTACTCAGACTTTATCCTTTCCTTTTCCCTTTGCTTCCGTGGTGGAGCTTATTCTGGACTGAAGGTGACCACATGCTCTGACCTGCTTAGTGAACTGACGTGACTTTGCTGAGAGATGATTGTTCATGGCTAGCTTCCTTCAGCTTGTTAGATTTGTGGCTTCAGCCATTTCTAATTTGTTCCTCCCAGCAGTTCCCCATGACCCAATGTCAGGGGGATCAGAAGGAAGGATTGATGTGCAGAATGATAGGAGTGGGAGTCAGAGGGCAGGAATCCATCCTTCAGCAGTAGGAGGCTGGGAATTGATAGGCTGTGACAGGAGACTTCGGAAGGCTTTGTGGGGGTTGACTTAGGGGACAGACTGTATTCCCATTAGAGATTGAGGAGCAGGATGAAAATTGGGTATGAAGACTTATTTTTTTGTTACATAGTCAAACTTTAGCTAAGCTAAGTAGAAGAGGACATTGCTTGGATGTGTCACAATATCCAAAGATGAACGCAGCTGGCATCTAGAACTAGGGACCCGAATGCTACTGCCTTTTTCCACACCTCTCTTCTGTGCTTCTTTCTGCCTCTGTCTTAGTTTTCTCCCTCTACTGCATCTGGTACACAGGGAAGGAAGCATGAACATCAAGATGGTCTTAGTCGTATATGTTACAGGTACAGTGACTGAGAAAGAAGCTAGCCTTCTTATTTACGCTTGCATTTCCCCCCTCTTCTCTCACTCTCTTCTTTTTTCTTATCTCTCTCCTTTCAAGTTCCATATTTTTCAGGAATAAATAATCAGACCATATTGGGCCAAATGTTAACCTGTGAACTAATTAACTGTGGTGAATGGCACAGACATTATACAAACAAGGCAGCTTTTGCTGCTGTTATGTTGATGGGTTGGGGAGTTGAAATTTTCTAGAAAAGTGGTGCAGAGGAGACAATTTATAGTCACTGGCCTCAAAATCCAGAATCTGATAGGAACAGGTCAGTGAGCCAATAAGAGAATCAATTAATGTGGTTATTATATATGATAATGAAAATAGCCAACTTTTATTGGGCCCAGGCAGTACTATGTTAAGTGTATGTGTGTGTGTGTATATGAGAGAGAGAGAGAGAGAGAGAGAGAGAGATAAAATCTCATTTAATCATTATGATTCTAAGAAGTAGTTAGTATTATTCTCATCTTATAGATCAGGAATCCAGTATAGCCCACACTATTAACTACCATGCAATAGTGTCTGATCTGATGATTGGCACTCATTATAGAAGTATAGCTTCAGATGTTTGATAAAGTTTATTAAATGATAGTGCAGATGAACTCTTTGCAGTCCTTTTTTTTTTGGGATCAGCGAACCAAATAGGTGCTAGTTTAAGAAGGCAGCAGTGCAACAAGCTATGCGAGATACATTAAAAGTTATCTCTTTCCTATCATGAAATGAATGGCTTTTGAGTATTTTTAAATGGTCTGTTGTCTATTTCTCCCCCATCTGGATAAAGTTATACAAAGTGACCTAATAAAGTCCAACATAAGCCCAATGCCAAAGTAAAGAATACAATTTCAGTTTTTGATTGCCCAGATTTTCTGATGCCCTTACTGCTTTTCAGTTGAGTAGCTATAGAGAGTTTTTATTTCTAGAGAGAAAAAAATTGATTCTATGGTTCTGAATAATAACTGATACCTTCTACATTGATCTTATGATGCAGGAGAGGAATTGATAATATATAAAGTTTCAGAAAACCTGGAAGAAAGACCTTTCTTAACCTTGGACATAGCAGTAGCAACTCAATAAGTAGTTTTTGGTTTCAATTTTTATTTAACACAATTTTATTTAACACAAAGCAAGAAAAGGATAAATTGGAGTGATCTTAGCCTTGACTGAACTGACTACATTTTCACTGACCAAATATTACCATGTTGAAGAGAGTGTGGTGACTTGGGCCCCAAAGAGCTAGTTTTAGCAACTGCCTCTCTATTTACTACTTGTGGCATATTTATTGAACCTTGGTTTCTTCATTTATAAAATAAAAGTGTTAATGACAGTTACTCTCACTATCTCAAAGGTTTATCCTACATATCAAGTTAAATAATTTATATGAAAGCACCCTATGGATACGAAAAGTATTACACAATGGTTTTTTTTTTTTACCTCTTTTTTAATGTTTATTTATTTTTGAGAGAGAGAGAGATAAAAAGAGAAGGAGACACCAAATCCGAAGCAGGTTCCAAGCTCTGAGCGGTCAGCACAGAATCTGATGCAGAGCTCGAACTCACACACTATGAGATCATGACATGAGCCCAAGTGGGATGCTAGACTGACTGAACCACCCATGTGCTCCTTATGGACCCAGCATGTTTAATGTTTATTTTATCATTTATAATTAATACTTATTTCAGAAACTCAAGAAAAGTATAGAGAATTATAAAATGAACACACCTGTATATACTACATAGTTTAAGATATAAAAGACTACTGGCAATTTGAGTTCCCTTCCTATCCCTTCCTGGGATACATTTGAAAACATAGAATCACATACTGAGTTGTTCCAAATATACAAAAAAATTTTCCAATAATTGAACTGAGTATGAAAAATGATTTTCCTTTGGTATTCATACTTATGTTAACAAAATTCATCATTTTTAGAAGAATTGATTTGATTTTGAAACAAAAGCACATCAATTTCAAAACTATGTATATCAAAGTTAAATAACTTTACTATTTTGTCAACTCAGTATTAACATTTAATTGAACAAGGACTGTAGAAATTGACAAGCAATTATGGATTTATCAATAGCAACAAAGTATTTTTCAATTTATATAATGTATTTCAATAACAGTTTAAATTTTCTCTACATTGATTCAAATATAGAACATGTTTAAAATAGTTTTTATTGATTTTTATTATGAAAAAATTCAATTTCACCATGAATTATTAATGCCTGTGTAGGTAGGTCACAAGGAAGCTTTTCTTTTTCTTCAGGTGTCACAGATAACTTCTTCAGATGCAGTGTGATATCTGTGAGAAACTAGAGATCACACTATAATTGTTTTTTTTTTTTATTTGATTATTGGATATTTGGGAAATATATGTTTATTTCAAGAAAACCTTGGCTAGAAGTTAAAAGCTGTGCAGTAAAGTATTAGCTCAGCAGGTTTGTTTTGCTCAAACCCTGCACGTTCCGAAGAGAGTACTGGCCCTTGATCCTTTCCTGGGAGATAATCTCTAGGCTCTTGTAATAGTCTGTCTTTATATATCTGAGGCTTTTGACCACACCAGAGAGTGCATGCTAAAAATGGGATTTATAGGGAATGCCCTGGTCCATGTTGTATCAGTTTGACCTTCAGGGGATTGGAGACTAAGTAAGGTCAGCCACACAGACCTATACCTACTGACTGACCCCTAATAAAAATTGTGGGCACAAAGGCTCAGATGAACCTCTTGGTTGGCAATATTCTGCACATGTTATGACACATCATTGCTGGAAGAATTAGGTACTACATATTTGACTTTTCTTTCCTGATGCCTTTGTTTTTTTTTTTTTTTATTTTATTTGGTATTCTTTCACCATTACAAGCCATAACCATGAGTCTAAGAGCTTCTCTGAGTTCTATGACTTGTTCTAGTGAATCAGTGAACCTGAAGGTGGTCTTGGGGACCCCCTGATACAGTTTTGTGTCAGAACTGGGATTGGCTAGACTGACCCTGACTCAGTGAAACAGGATGAAAACATGGCTAATGAAAAAGAAAAGTGTGAGGGTAGAGGTTGACAACCTTTTGAATCCTAGACTGCTGCCTGCTTACCCATGGTGGGAAAAATCAGCTGTGTTGTGATCAGTTACTATATATAAAACTTAGCAGTCAAATCTAGAAATGATCAGTTCCCCAGGAGGTGGTTCCCTGGATACCTAAGGAAATGCAGACTAACAAGAAACAAATCAAATATACCCTCTCTTGGTTATCATCATCTGTAATAGCTAAAATGAAAGTAAAGGAGAGTGTTGGAGTAGATCTTGATCCTGGACAAAGCTTGGATTCCTGCCAATTCAAGGTACAGGCCTAGCCTCACGGCCACCACCAAAGAGATAAATTATGCTAGGATAATAGAACCTTTATGAACTCTCCCCACCAAGAAGATAATACAGGTAGGGGGAGGGCAAAACCAAGAAACAACTAAAAGCAGGAGGTATGATGCGAAAGAGTTGTTTTATCTTTTGGATTGATATCAGTTTTCTTAAGAACCTTTACTAAAATGAATGTGACAGTGGTCAATTTAGGGGCAGTATCATGGGTTTTGAATGCCGAGTATAAGACCATGTCTTGGTTGATACAGGATGCACAGCTTACTACTGAACAATTACAGATGGCTGTATGTAATTCAGACACATAGAAGGTTATTTCAGAGAGGGCAGCTAACCTGGGGGACTAGATAATGTAATGTTTGTTTACTCTGAGAAGGGGAATTATCTTTCTCTTCCTTTAAATGCTAAATGAATTCCCCAGATGGAGTGTCTGATATACTTTGTATACAAGCCCGTTAACCAGGTCATGGTAAATTCTATGACCAAGGGAGCTCCTTTTGCATGGGCAGTCCATGTGTACTTACTGCTATAAAATCAAGAAGTGGTTTGGGAGGCCTTATCAGACTTGTCTCAACTTCTCCATATGGATCTTAACAAATGCTAAGAACATTAGAATGATTCACAAAAGAATGGAAGAAAGACAAAGGTGAGGTTCCAGGGACTCACCTCAGCAGGGTGGAAATTGTTAGAAGGTTCTCAATGAATAGGATGAATAATGTGGACATTGATGAGGTTGAAACAATGTCTCAGTGCAGCACTGTGGGAGGTTGAGCGGACTGGTGGGGGTCCTTACTGCTCCCCAGTGTTGAAGGATCCCAAACAAATATACTATATTTACTTCAGAAGAATTTAAAATGTTGGAAGACAAAGATGACAATGAGAAAACTGACCTCTCATTACTGGGGATGATGGTCTGGCAACTTAATCTGGATAAGCATTGATAAAAGAGCAAGTGTCTTCTTCATCCCCTGGGAGGGGACTGAAGGCCATATGTACAATATATGGGGACAATGGTCAGGGACTAGAGAAGAAACTTTTCTAGGATTCCTTCACATGGGAGTCAAATGCATTGTGATTTTAACACCTGTTAGTGGTATCCTAACAGGGGCTACAGCTTGACTGGGAAGATACAGGACACACAGTTGATGGGATTTAGGTAAATTTTTGGGTGAAAACTGGAATGTTTGAATGCGCTTTATGTGAAGTGGTTTTGTACCTTTCACTTGAATGCATTATTAGGATGGATATTATATATGATTATGGAACACTTCCCTATCTAGTATTGTAAAGCAAAAGGCATATAAGTTCATCTAGTTCTGATTCCTCCACTTTTCTGTGAGATTTCTGGGAAGTGGGTGGGAAGTATGCTGGTAGAACCTTACAGTTCTTCCTCATATCATCTCAGCTTTTTTTTTTTTTTTTTCTTTTCTCCTACCTGATGCAATGATCCTGGGACCAGGGCTACAAGTACACATGCCAGAAGCAGGGATAAGCCCTATGTAAGAAACTGTAACAATACCTTTAAACCTGTAGATTCAAATCTCTAATGGCCTGATGGGATGGATTTTGCCTATATCACATCTGGCAAAATTGGAGTTGACAGTAAATGTAGCCGTATTGCTCAGTGGTTGAGACAGCCCTGACCCTATGTATTATGAAATAGTTCTCTACTCATGCAATCCTACCCTATGTGGATGGGAATGAATTGAGGGGAAGTCACCTGATAGACTGGTATTGCTGTTGATAATCTGGACCAGCACAATGGCTGAACCTAATACCCATTCCAAAAGTGGAACAGTTTTGGTAAAAAATTAATGACAATGGTGACAACTTAATGACCTACGGTGACAAAGCATTAATGACAAATTAAGGAGAAATAGTCACTGAAGGTGAAGGAATGGATACATGTGTTATGAAACAAGGGAAATCTGACATAACATTTATCTTTCAGAGAGGCTTGGAATAAGAGAACACTACTTTCTCTCAGCACAGTTATACTGAAACGCCCAGAGTTCGAGAAACCCCCAAAAACAGACCACCAGAGACCAGAGTCAAAGCCAATCGGCAAGGGTTGTTTATTTGCAGGTTCGAACCCGGACCTCTGCGCACTCGTTGCCGGTGACGCTGAGAGGCCCTGAACAAAGGCTTTGCAGCCCTTTTATAGACAGGAGTAAAGAAGTCGTGGGGAGGGACAGGAGATCTCTATGGTTACAAGTTTGTCATTGGTTAATATTTAAATATGAACATATATTTATTGGTTCCTGCCATCAGGATTTTTGATGGGATCCAATTATAATATTTTGGATATCTTTGAATTCAGCCAATTATAGAGCGAGTCTAGGGTCTTGTTCGGCGACTAACAGGTTAACTTCTCTCTCCCTAGTCCCTTCCTTCAGTAAGGCGGAGGGTGGCTGCTGGCCTTTCCTGATTGAGTGTTGCCAGGGTAGTGTGGAGGAGTGATGTGGTGGCCAGTTTCTTCGGCCTTGGGCAGTGTGCAGCTGCCTGATAGTTTCAGGGGAGGCTGAAACTCAAGCCTTAAGCAATGGTACAGAAGCGGAAGGAGCTAGTTTGTATCTGCAGTTTCCAGCCTTGACTCAGACCATAGGAATGGTTCTTTTTTTCTTTTTGATTAGCTGAACTGAGGGCTGTCTGAGGATGGCTTTAGCCTTGAACAGTCTGAGGCTTTTCCTGGGACTGGGACTGGGGCTACGTGCAGCCCGAGGTTTCTCTTAATGGAGGACTTAATTTTTGGCTCTTCAATACCAGGTATCTGAAAGGATGGAATCGTATATTTACTGAGATCACTCTTGCTTTTTGAAACTATTTTTTGGGCAAGTCCAAATGGAAGCCTGAAAACCTGAGTGGTATTGCTCTGGGAGATATTTTGGTCTTACAATACAATGACAAGCTGGATCAATTGTTAGCTACTCAGTGGAACTCTAGTGATATGCTAGTGTCCACTGACTGTCATTTCAGGTCACAGCTACTACAAAGGATAATATCCGAGAGAGAATTTCCAGATACTACTCCCTACCAGGCAATCAAACCCCATGGTATACAACTCTTGGCAGACTGATTACTGTGTAACTATAAACCTTGATGATAAAATGCTTAGAAATTTCCCTGGTTATAATGGAGAAAAAAATACAGCCGTGATATGCCTGCCCTGCCACAGTGTGCTTTCCACAAATACATATCACCCTCGTTATTATGGATGGAAAGCTATTAAATAGAATAGAAAGAGATCATGGGCTTCTGATGGGATTATAGCAGCAGGTATTATATGGGGGTCCATATTTCTCTGGGGAACAGCCCCACCCTGAGATGATGAAGGCTTTATGGATTTAGTCAAAGTAAACTAAATCTAGGTGTGATACTACTCATTTAACCCTAGTGTGGGTGGCCCAACATTTTTGGGTATAGAACATGTATCCTGATTGCACTCAGGCCATTAGTCTATAAACAGTAACGACATGTACGGCAGGTTTAACACTGGCCTACAAGACAGGAAAGGGTTTTAGGGGAGATAGATGCCTTGCTGGGTATGATGGAACAAGCTAAATTCATCTTTGATGAGGAGCAGCATTCAGAGGAAAAGATTTGTTAACTAGAATAAAGAGATTAGGGGAAATTCTATTCCGGGAGGAAGGCAAGAGATGGGATTCAGACCAGAAAGATAATGAAGTTTGATGAAGTAGGAAAAGCAGGCTAAAAAATAATACTAAATAATTTCTACTGTGCTGGGAAATGGCTTGTGCTTTGACCCAACAGGGCCTCTTGACTGTTTTAATGTAGCCAGAGGACAACGTAGCCATGGCAGTGATCCTCATTCTAATGATTGAGACTCAAGGAGCACAGCTGTGGGAATCTTATGGATCTTCCAATCTATGGAAGTTGTCTGAGGGCATTTGCAATTATGTTAATGTATCATAACTGTCCTGGCCCCATGAATACATCACAATAAGACATATTCTGTAGTTCAGTTAGTAGGGTAATGTTAGAACTATTCTGAATACTATCCATGTCCTCAGAGGTAGGTCAGCCCTGCTGTACAACAGCACACAGGGGAACCAGTGTCATGATAAGTCTATGAACTGGAACGGGGTGACTAGGTTTGTTTCCAGTGGACTTAGAGCCCAGAAATAACCTGGCTGTGGCTAACTGTAATAGAACAGAATTCAGTATCTGGGTAAGGGATAATTCTGATAAGGCATGGTGATATCCTCTGTAATTCTTCCTGATTTGTTATGTGATGAAATAGAATTGTATCATGACCATACTGAGATAGGGTGTAACTCTGGGATTGTGGGTGAAAGTCAATGACCTTATGTACATAAGTCAAATGTATGATGATACTGATACTGATTATCATATATAAAATTTGGGATATATAATACCAATGGAAAATGACTGGCCTGGAGAAGAACCAGATTTATCTAACCATCAGCTACTTTCAATACTAAATAGTTTAGTACAAGTTTATCATAAGGTATAAACAGTGGTAGGTCAAAGGGGGGAGACTAGTAATCAAATTAACATAAAAATATAAAGATGCATATAATAGCTTTATGTCCTAGATGAGTTGTTTCTTCAAATCTGTCCCTAATCCACACCACTCCCCCAAATGTTAAGTGTATTCATATTGATACTGTAGCTGTAACTTTGCGTAAAAATGTTAACCTAAATGTAGTTTGTTCAAGGGGGAGGATTTTGTTATAAGAGAATCTAGGCCTAGGGCCTGGGTGGTGGTTGTGCAGTAGAGGGGCTGCTCCTTCCAAAGAAAGGATTGGCTTTTGGGAGGGAACCTCTGAGCCCTGGAATATCCTTTCTGATAAGAGAGTATCTTTGCATACCTGGGACTTTGGGCCTTGACAGATAGTTAAGTGCTTCCCTTCATAAGGACCCTTTCCACTGGGGACACTAAGATCTTCCAGAATAATCTCTCCATTTCAAGAATCATAATCACATCTGCAAAGTCCCTTTTGCCATGTAAGGTGATACATTCACAGGTTTTACAATTTAGGACTGGAACATCTTTGGGGGACATTATTCCGTCTACCAAATGGAACAAAGTAGACAAGTATAAGAAAAGCTACCAAGCAAGTCTTTTGAAAAGTGACATCTACCCAGCCCTCCTGTGTCTCTGAAGTTCAGAGGACATTAACTGGGGGCGTGGGGGTATCCAAGGGGAGAGAACACATCCTGCCCAAAAGGGACAGCTGCTTGCTGCTCAGTTCTCATGATTATTGCTGAGTGGGAGGTTTGGCTCTGCGCTGCGAGAGAAGACAGGTACTCAGATGTATGTATAAAATAAACGTTAAAATGCTGATGACTTACTCAAGTTTTGAAGTTTAAAAATATACTGCAGAGGTCACACCAAGCAAAAACACATCTTGTCTCCTCTGCTGTTCACACTTCCACAATGGTAATGCAACTATTTGAACAAAGCCATTGTTCTCCCACTAGAAAGAGCCAGGGCTTTTTTCCCCCATGGGGGAAAACAATACATTGTAATAATGAAAATGTAATTTAGAAAATTTTCCTGCATTTAATCCTTATGTTTGCACTGTCTCCATCTTCAAGGGAGGAAGAACCAGGACTTTAATGCCTGTCTTTTCCTTCCATATTCCATCCTTTGCCACCTAACTTTTTTCACTTTCCTGTATCTATAACTAAATTTTGTTAAGTTAAACAAGGATACCATTAGACTGAGGTGGCTCTAATGCTGTGACAGTCTACGTAAGCAAACCAAAATCTAAGCTTGTTAAATGTCTCAAGGTTATGAAATTGAAACCTAAAGACAACCAGTCAAACAGGCAACTAGGCTTAAAAGCTATAGCCAGTCGGTAATCTCTGCTTTGCTTCTACCTTTTCTCTGTAGAAGTCTCTCCCAGGCCTCCTGCTGGTAAAGCACACCCTACTACTTCCAGTTTGGCATTGCCCAATTTAAATCAAGTTTTGCTTAAATAAACCCTTAAAACAATTGATTTTTAAGTTTATTTATTTTTGAGAGAGAGTGAGTGAGAGTGAGAGCGAGCATGAGTCGGGGAAGGACAGAGAGAGAGAGGGAGACATAGAATCCCAATCAGCCTCCAGGCTCTGCGTTATAGAACAGAGCCTGAGGCAGACTTGAACCCACAAACTGTGAGGCCATGACCTGAGCAGAAGTGGGATGCTTAATGACTGAGCCATCCAGATGCCCCTAACAGCACTCTTAACATTTTTAATTATATCTCAGTGTATCTTCTTTTTTAATTTTTAAAAAATCTTTATTTATTTTTGAAAGAGATATACAGAGCATGAGCAGGAGAGGGGCACAGAGAGAAAGGAAGACACAAAATCTGAAGCAGGCTTCAGGCTCTGAGCTATCAGCACAGAGCCAAACCCCATGCGGGGCTCGAACCCATGAACTGGGTGATCATGACCTGAGTCAGATCTACTGAGCCACCCAGGCACCCCTCAGTACATCTTTTGACAGGAGCTACATTTACTATGCCAGTTGGTGCCTCTGGGGGTTTTTCATGTAGGTTCTCAGAAACTGCTTTCACACTGACTCTGCTTTTCTCACAAATCAGAGGCACAAAACTGCATGGCTTCTTCCCAGCTTTGAGCAAGCAGCTCAAACCCAGAGCATGGAGATGTAGAGAGACAAAGGTTGTCCAAACCTATATTGCGGTCCACATGCAGCAAGGAAACACATTTTCCCACCATTCTTGCATTATAAGTAAACAAGCTAAAACCAGCCCATATTTTCCTTCCTCCCAGAGAAGCTCAGAAAACATGCATTGCTCTGTTTTTCAGGAAGGACTCAGAAGAAGGGAATAGGAGAGGTCAGTGCAGAGAGTGGCTTGAATAGGCATTCTCTTTACCATTCTCATTTTAAAGTCTTACTTCCCATTCCTTTGACTGAGCAGAGCTCTTTGGCATTTCAGCCTCCTCCCTTTCCCTTCCTGCAGGTGCCTATTGTGTATATCACACATTTACAGTTGTTAGCCATTAGCTGGCTTCTACTATTGATTCTTTTTCTTTGTTACTTTTTTCCTTTGAAAGCTTCATTCAGTGCCCTAGCATTAAAAAAGCTCGGCATGAATAAAAACAACATAATTCTCCCCTTTTCTGTCTCTGTGAGAGGCCAATCTCAGAACAGGTTGCGTCCATTTTCTGTAGCTCAAGCGACCTGAAACTTGTGGTTGTACTTAGGGTTTTGAAGCAGGATGTGTAGAAGATTGGAAGAGGGCCATTAGTCGGTGAGCAGACTTCCCTGGGCAGGCGTGCAGGGAGGATCTCTGAAGGCTGGATTTTTTTCTTTGTTTTTTCCTGTTTTCTGTCAATTGCCAGTTACACATTGGATACAAATTCCTTAACCTTTGGCCAGCAGCACTCAATTTCATGCTTTCTAATTTATATGTAAACAGGATTGCAAATTTGACTTAATTATGTTTCCCTCAAGTTTTCCCACCTTATTTTGGAGGGGGAATTGTTTTGTGATTTACTTCATTCTGGTTAACTCTTGACTTTCTGGAACATTCTGCAGCATTATCCAGAAGTTCCAACCTGTAACAACCACTCAGTCTGCCTGATTTGAGCAGCATATTATAGCTTCACAATCATAGAGTGCTGCCTAAAGCTGAAAATAAAACCTTGAACACCTTGAAACCAAAATGTCTCCATTTGAAAAATAATAATTAATAGCACAACCTTATTTTCCCTAAATAAAATAAGAGAAGTGAGAGAATTAAGTGAAGGCAAATATGGCTGTGAATACAAATAGTATCTAGAAACTTCTTCAATTTTTTTAAATGTTTATTTTTGAGAGAGAAAGGGACAGAGTGTGAGCAGGGGAGGGGCAGAAAAAGAGGGAGACACAGAATCTAAAGCAGGCTCCAGGGTCTGAGCTTTCAGCTCAGAGTCCAACATGGGGCTCAAACCCAAGACCAGTGAGGTCATGACTGAGCTGAAGTCTGATGCTCAACCGACTGAGCCACCCAGGTGCCCTGAAACTTCTTCAAATAGAGTCAGTCTTTAAAATCTTCACATCCCAAGGAGAAGACAACTGTTTCCAATTGATGTGGACTTATGCCATAGTGCGTTTTTTTGGGGGGTGGGGTCTTGTTGTTGTTTTACAAAATCTATTCTCAAGGAAAAATCCTCCCAAAATTGCCCCGGGAACTTCTCTGGAATCTTCTCTTTTCGTTGCTGTGTTCATTTCCCAAGGTTGGCATAACAAATTGCCACTAACTAGGTGGCTTAAACCAATGGAAGTTTGTTATCTTTCAGTTCTGGACAGTAGAAGTCTGCAATCAAAGGCTCTAGGGAAGGATACTTTACTCTTTTCCTAGCTTCTGGTGGTTATTGGCAATCTTTGGCATTCATTGGTTTGTAGACACATTGTTCTAATTTCTGCCTTGGTTTTCACATGGCATTCTCCTCTGAGTCTCTCTGTGTTTTCTCCTCTTATGAAGGTAACGGTCATTGGATTTAGAGCTGGTCCTAATCCAGTGTCCTGTCATCATAACCAAAGACCCTATTTCCAGATAAGGTCACATTATGGGGTCCTGAATGGACATGAATTTTGAGGGCACACTATTAAACCCACAACAGTTGCGGTTTACTGATTTAAACTAAATATACATGATGCCAAGTGTGAGAATTTCAATCACATGTCTGGGGAAGTTTTCTTTACTCAACTTTTTAAAAAATTTATTCAACAATTTATTTATCTTTTGTCAAGGTCTGGTAGCTAGAGCCCAGATCTTCCTTTAATTCACATGTGGACTGTCTTTTCCACGTATCCAGAACAGATAATGTATTGGAGCAGTCAAGTCAGAAAGAACTAAATCTAGAATTCAGGGGGAATATTTTGAATCTTCTCTGTTAAGGACTACATAAAGATGCACCCATCTTTGAAGCCCCAAAGGGGATTCCGGATAACACCTATATTATTATTTTCGGAAAGTCCTTCTTACCTAAGCTTTGGCTTATCGCTGAGTTTTTAAAACTGAATTTAGCATATGACTTACATTTTCAAGATCTGGTGAAATGCCTATGTAGTTGAAGTGGGATAATAACTTCTTGTCTTTCACATCAGGAAAGTAGGCCTGTCTGGGTGCTACTAAAATATTTTAGTGATATCCTAATACAGAAATTTACTAATTTAAAAATTCCAACCTTGAGGAACCTGTTAGTACTAATGCCTAGTCCTTTGAGTTTGACCCAGTTCAGCAACAACAAATATATATCCTGCGAAAGAAAGAGAAAAGAACAAAGGGTGAGCATAAGTCACTGAGCCACTTTCTTTCCAGATTTCTCAACTTAATTTCTGGCCTTTAATTAGTCTCTCATCCACTCTTAGAAATATCCAGACATCTGGTTAATAGGGCAAGCTGATGATAATAGGGGAAGTTTATACGAGTAACACCGCTCCTGAAGGTGTTGCTAGGTGTATGGGTCAGGAGAAGTTCAGAATTAGGATTGGCCTTGATAAGAAAATGTAGGAGTTACAGAAGTACCTTCCAAGAAAGTAGCAAATGGATCTAGGCACAGTGCACATCAGAAAGCCTCTGAATCCTGAGACGGGAATACAGAGATAATTATAGTTAAAACACATCTTGAAGGCATTTGTTGACTATTCAGTCTGCGGTTTGCCCTAATAACCACTATTTTTCCACATCTGCTAAATGTATACAGCTATCCATGGGTTACCCAGAGGGAAGCAGTACAAATGATAGAGGTCCATAGTTGATAGAGGTCCATAATTGTTTTTTTTTTTTTTTAATATTTTTATTTATTTCTAGGAGAGAGAGAGAGAAAGAGAGAGACAGCGTGAGCAGGGGAGGGTCAGAGAGAGAGGGAGTCACAGACTGAAACAGGCTCCAGGCTCTGAGCTGGCATTCAGCACAGAGCCCGACGCGGGGCTCGAACCCACGAACCGCGAGATCATGACCTAAGCGAAAGTCGGACGCTTAACCGACTAAGCCACCCAGGCGCCCCGATAGAGGTCCATAATTGTAACACTGGTTTGCTTTATTATATTATAATAAGGAGGCATCATTAATAAGAAATTGTTGATTCCTAGATTATCAATTAATCAAGTAGACTTTAACTATTTTAATATTAACTAAAAATTCTTTTCTGAGAATTGATAGAATTTTTCAAATAAATAGCATTTTTATTTTTCCTCCCACAGTGATCACTTTGAGGCTTAGCATGGCTTCTGAATTATATTTGTTAGTCATTTCATAACACATTGATTAATACAGTAAATTTAGTAGATTAGTTAAGAAACTGAAACATAAGTTAATCAACATAATTTCAATCATCATAATATTTGTACTATGTGAAAGCATATCAGATGACTGCTAGGATTATCTGCTTTGAAGAGATCCAGTAAATTTGCAATTATTTTGCTTACAATATCAATGTTAATTTATTTCAAAATCTTAGATGCATTTGTGAAGAGATCATTTTTGTTCCCAGACATTTATGACAGATACCCATTCCACAAAAGCAAAACTACATCAGGTAAAAAATTAATTCAAACTGTCATAGAATATTTCAACCTAATTTTCATTTATTCATTCACTCATTTACTCCATCGGTGGTTATTCTTGTGATAACCAACTATATGTCGCTGACTGCTGTAGACACCAGTGGCACAAGGGACAGCACAAGCCCCACCCGAATACTAGACTTCACCTTCCAGTCAGGTGTGGTTGGGAAACACTAAACAATAACAGGGACCAGACCTACCATCTCAGGTGCTGACAGAATGTGCAAAATGTGCAAATGCCATGAAAGACAGAACAGTTTGGAGGGTAGTGAGACGGCAGTGTGGCTTTCAAGCAAAGATTTGAGGCAGCCATGGGCAGAGTTGCACTTCTTGTGAAGTACATGAAGCCTAAGCTTTGGGGACTTTTCGCTTGCATGGGTCTATGTGAGTGAAGAGAGCTGCTGGGCGCTGCAGGTGTAATTATGTGGAGGGGACGCAGGTTGTTATCAGGAAGCATTTCTGTGTAGTCATTTCTGTTTAAATGCTGAGGATATCTCCAAAGACAGTGAACAATGAACTCCAAAACTCCAGAGCTCCAATAATTTGCTGTAATTTCTGTTTTCATTCTAAAAAATAAAGTAACATAAAGTTTTATTTCTTTTTCTAAAGGAACATTCCCTGTCATAATTATACTAGCGTCAGGTCCCAACCAACTTTTATCCCCGCCAGCTCTGGGAATCTAAGGTAAGGGGCAGACAGAAGGACACAAAGATGCCGAGTGGCTGGAGCTCACAGGAGGGCTATAGGCATGAGGTCTTGCAAAAGTTGTGGGAAAGGGCAACAGAACTTCAAGAACCGTGGGTTTTGTTCTTATGAGGTTGTGAAGCCAATTAAAGTTGACATCAGAGGAAATACTGGATCTGATGTACATTTTAATCAGATCTTTTTAAAAGAATCACTCCTGCTATTCTGTAGAGCTCAAGTGAAAAGAGGCCAAAGTAGAAGCAAGGAGATGTGGTAGAATGACAGTAGGAATCTAGCCAAGGGGCAGCATTGGTTAGGGCTCTGTGGGTAGTAGTAGAGGTGGTGAAAAATGCCAGCATTTGGGACATATTTTTTTAAAAACTGAACTGAGAACACTTGCAAGTGGATTGGGTGTAGTTAATAAGGAAGAGAGAGGAGTCAAGGAAGATGCCAAGGTCTTCGGTTTGAGTAATGAGTGGATGGAGGTGCTGACCTGGGGGGTTGAATCAGAATTCATCCTTGTAAATACTAAGTTGAAGATAGACATCCAAGTAGAGAGTAAAACAGACAATTGAGTATATGAATCTGTCACAGTTATCATGTCATTTAATCCCCAATGCAACCCTGCTATGTGGGTATCATTATTCCTGTCTGAAAGTTAAAAAAAAAAAAAAAAGTGGCTAAGTGGCTTAGGGGCATCTGGGTCGCTCACAGTTAATTTTCTTGGGAAAAAGGAAACACTAAAATTAACAGATTTCAAGTTTAAGACACTTACTGACTTTAGATAGACCATATAGAAAATATTTTTTAGAATTCAGAAAGTATAATACAAAGTTAACATTTATTGGGCCCTTATTTTTAAGCCCTTGGTATGCTTTATTTTATTTAATCATCATAATAAGCCTTTGAGATAGCTAATATTATTATTCCTATTTTATAGATAAAGAAATGGCATAAAGAGGTTGAGTGGTAAGTGGCAAAGCTAGAAACCAAGCCCAGGGTATCTGATTAAAAGGGGCATTTAGGGGTGCCTGGGTGGTTCAGTCAGATGGGATTCTGACTTCAGTTCAGGTCATGATCTCGTGGTTCATGGGTTCAAGACCCACATCAGGCTCTGTGCTAACAGTTTGGAGCCTGGAGCCTGCTTTGGATTCTGTGTCTCCCTCTCTCTCTGTCCCTCCCCCACTTGTGCTCTGTCTCTGTCTCTGTCTCTGTCTCTGTCTCTCTCCCAAAAATAAGTAAAAATATTTAAAAAAGATTAAAGGGGCATTTAATCAATTTGCTAAACTGACTTTAAGAGTTAAGAGACTTGGAGTCTAGTCCAGATTTGGTTTCTAAAGTTTGGGACTCTTGTCCTTGGACTTCAGCATCCTTATCAATAAAGTTGGGTTTGAAAACCTCTTGATATCTTGTATGCTCTACTAAGATTATAACAATAGTTATTACATTATATTATGAGATATACTTCTCATTTAAAAATGACTTAGACAATAAATACATATATCTATCATTTATTCAGTACTGACTATGCACTAGGTTAAATGCTTTATATAGTTTATGTGCTTCAGTAATTACTGCAGCCTCACAGGGTCAGATTTATTATGTGTATTATAGATGAAGAAGTAAATTCATTAATTTACTGATGGTCAAATAGCTGGTAAGTTTTGGAACTGGATCTAACTCAGTTCTGAATCCAGATTCCATGGACTTTATACCACTTTTAGTTTTTCTCTAGAAAAGTAGGGATAACCTTAAATGCAAAAACTCCAAAAAGTGTCAACTCTCAGAAAGAAACAAGACATTTTTGGAAGTGTTGAGTCTAGTTAGCAGAAGAGGGTGTTAAAATGCTAAAGTTGTTTGCCACAACTTCAGCCTAGTGAGAGAATCTCAAATAACTTAATGTCCCAGTTTGGCAAGCTTTTTGTAGATGGAACCTGCCAACATTCATCCATTAGTAGAATCTAAGATCTCCTTAAGAAGTTCTGCTTGTCATTAATATCATATTACATAAATTATCTTACAGATATCAAAATGTTTAGGAAAACAACACAGTCTGAGCCTTGTTGGAAATCTACATAACAACTTTAATTCTCTAAAGGACTATTTAATGAGCATGAAGTATCCTGATATTTGTGTATATCAGTATTCTAATTTCTTTTTTTTTTAATTTTTAAGATGTTTGTTTATTTTTGAGAGCTATTGGCAGAATGTGAGCAAGGGAGGGACAGAGAGAGAGGGAGACACAGAATCTGAAGCAGGCTCCAGGCTCTGAGCTGTCAGCACAGAGCCTGATGCCAGGCTTGAACTCACAAACCATGAGATCATGACCTGAGCTGGAGTCAGACGCTCAACCAACCGGCTAAGCCACCCAGGCGCTCCCTGATCCTAATTTCAAACATAAATAAAAGAAGAAAGGATAGTATAATGATCTTTATTACCCAATACCTAGTTTCAGCAGTTATCATATATTACCAATTTTGGTTCATCTATAACTCCCTATAGCTTACTCCTTGCTGTTTTATTTTTGTACAGCTTTGTTGAGACATAATTTACATTCAATAAATTGATCCATTGTTAAGTACATGATTCGGTGATTTTCAGGAAATTTATAGAGCTATCCAACCATCACCACAATCTTGTTTTAGAGCACTTCCATTGCCTCAAAAAAAATCCCTTCATATCCATTTTTAGTCAATCTCCCTCCTACAATCACTCCTGAGAACCCACTTACCTGCTTTCTACATCTATATATTTGACTTTTCTGTCAAAATGCTGATAAGGTTCATTCATATTTTAATATGTATCAATGGTTGGTTCATTTTTATTGTTAAATAATATCACATTATCTTTTTGAACATTGGAACTGTTTTCAGTTTTTGGCTATAGCGTATAGTGCTGCTGTGAACATTTGTGTACGAGTCTTTGAGTGAACAGAAGTTATTTCTTTTTGGTAGACACATAGGCATGGAATTGTCATGTTGTAAAGTAAGTTAATACTTTTTAAATAATTACCAAACTCTTCTCAAAATGGTTGTATCATCTTACCTTCCCACCAGCAGTTAATTATTCTAATATATTTACATATCCATATAGATTTTAGAATCAGCTTGTCTAAGTCTAAAAAATTTCTCTGCATAAATTTTTATTGGATTAGCATTAGATGAATCTGCAGGTCATTTTGACCAGGATCGACACCTTAACTATGTCTAATCTTCCAATTCATGCCAGGTAAGTTTCCATACTTATTTAGACCTTTGAATTTTCATCAGTGTTTTACCATTTTTAGCATATATGCCTTATTGGATTTATGTCTAAGTATTTCATTTTTGAGGGGAGCTGTTGTAAATGGTATTTTTTTCAGTCATTCATTGCTGGCATAGAAACAGAATTAAGTTATGTGTACTGACCTTGTATCCTACACCCTTGTTAGACTCACTTATTGGTACTTGGATCCTTTTTTTTCCCCCTTTTTGTACAGTTGGGATTTCCTATGTAGACTTTCATGTCGTCCCTTAGGAAGAACAGTTTTTTTTTTATTTCTTTGTAATTTTATACGTCTTTTACTTATTTTCCTGTTTTCTTACATTGGATAGGGGCGTTCCTGTATGATGTAGAGTAGGAAATGATGTTGAGTGAATAGAGTAGTCATCTTTGCCTGGTTCCTCATCTTAGGGCAAAGCATTCAATCCTTCATTATTTTCTTTTAAATTTTTAAATATTTATTTATTATTGAGAGAGACAGAGCATGAGCAGGGGAGGGACAGAGAGAGAGGGAAACACAGAATCCAAAGGAGGCTCCAGGCTGTGAGCTGTCAGCATAGAGCTCGATGTGGGGCCCAAACCCATGAGCTGTGAGATCATGACCTGAGTCAAAGTCAGATGCTCAACCCCCTGAGCCACCCAGGAGCTCCTTAATCCTTCATTATTAAATATGATGTTATCTATAGTTACTTTGTTTGCTTTTGTTGTTGGTTTTTGTGGATGCCCTCTCATTAGATTGAATATTTTCTCTTCTATTTTTAATTTGCAAAGAGTGTTTATCATGGGTGGATATTGAATTCTGTCAGATCTTTCTCTGTTTCAGTTGATGGGGTCATATGGTTTTCTTCTTCAGACTATTTATATGATGGATCATGCTGCTTTATTTTCACATTTGAAACAAGCCTTGCATTCTTGAGATATCCTCTGTTTGGTTGTGGTACTTGTTTGCTTTTTTATGTTGCTTGATACTCTTAGCTCATAATTTTTCAGGATTTTGTTTCACCTTGGCATTGGTGGCTGTTGATTTGTTTTTTTTCTTCTGCTGCTTAGACTTTCCTGGTTTTTCATATGCAGAGTAATTTTGGATTGTATCCTAAACATTGAAGCATTTTGTTATGGAACTCTGATCTTGCTTAAATTCCACTGAGAATTTTGAAGTTTTTGTTTTAGCATGCAATGAATCCAGTTCAATTCAAGATGCAAGTTCCAAATAGGTTTCAGTGGGTTGTGGTTTTAGTATCAGTTCCATTTTCAAGGCTTTTGCAGTGTTTTTTGTTTAAAAAAATTTTTTAATGTTTATTTCCAAGAGACAGAGTGCGAATGGGGGAGGGGCAGAGAGAGAGAGGGAGACATAGAATCTGAGTCAGGCTCCAGGCTCTGAGCTGTGAGCTTGAACTGTGTGAGCTCTGAGCTGTGATGCGGGGCTTGAACCCATAAGCTGTGAGATCATGACCTAAGCGGAAGTCGGAGGCTTAACTGACTGAGCCACCCAGGCACCTCTGCAGTGTTTTTTGGATCTATCCTGTGTGTGCATTACCTACTGAGTGGCCAGTGTGGGATTTGGGCATTGTGTCTGTCCTGTAGTTCAGTTCTCCAGTCTTCGGTATGCTACTTCGGGTCAGACTCATGCATGCACAATTTGGGATTGAGTCAGAATTCACGAACGACTTCATGAGTTGCTTTTTGGAGCTCCTACCTCTCTCTGATCCCACTGGTGCGCTTATACTGGCTTCCTGGGGCTTGTTGTTTTTTTTTTTTTCCAGTCTTTTGGCCAGTCATCTAGAAATGCATGTGTCCTGGGACTGCAACTGCATCTCAGGCTTAGTTGGAGGAGGATGGAGACATCAAGAGTCTGGCTTCTCACACTCACCCTTAAGTAAGAGGGTCCATCATTTTGGGACCACATCTCCTCTAACTGGAGAGGAAAATTCCTCTTTCTCTGAGTTTTAGATGCTTTGTGAATGCTTGATGCTTTGACTGAAGCTGTGGTGGGATTGTCTTGGAGCCTGTGGAGAAGAACCAGAGCTCACACAGGGTCAATGTGTGCATCACTATGCTTGTGAGTGACATGTACTTCCTGCTGCTGTTACAGCATCTTGGGCAGGGATGCAAGGTGCACACAGGTAAGTGTGGCTATGCTGTGATCCTCTGCCACGATTCTCTTTCATGTGGTTTTGATTTGTATTTGTCTACTGACTAACAATATTGAACATGTTTTATGTGTTCACTGGCTATTTGTATATCTTTTTTTGGAGAAATCTCTACTTAAATTCTTTCCCCCATTTTTAAATCGGGTTGTCATTTTGTTACTGAGTTATATGGGTCCCTTTATATATCCTGTATACAGGTTCCTTGCAGATATTTGATTTGTAAATATATTCTTTTATTTTGTAGGGTTTTTTCTTTATTTCATGACAGTAACATTTTTTTGAATCACAGAACTTTTGTATTTTGATGAAGTCCAACTATGTAATTTTTTCTCTTCTGTTGCTTGGGCTTTATTTTCATATCTAAGAAATCATCGCCTAATCCAATTTCATAAGATTTGCTATATTGTTTTTTCTAAGAGTTTTATAGTTTTAAATCTTATATTTTAGTTGAAGATCCATTTTGAGTTGGTTTTGTGTATGGTGTGAGGTAAGTGTCCACCTCATATTTTGCATGTGAATGTCCAGTTCTTCTTTCATTATTTGTTGAACAGATTATTCTTTTTGCCATTGAATTTTCTTGGCATTTTGGCAAGAAAAATCAATTGACCATAAATATGAGGGTTTATTTCTGGGCTCTCAATTCTAGTCCATTGATCTACATAACTATTATGCTAGTACTACACTGTCTGGATTACTGTAGCATTGTAGTAAGTTTTGAAATTGAGAAATCTGAGTCCTTCACCTTTGTCCTCTTTTTAAAAGTTGTTTTGGCAGGAGTGTATTTTAACTTTAGGATAGTACATAGTTAAGATTTGAAGGTTAAAGTTATGGCAGGCCTAGTTTTTTGTTGTTTTTATCCAGTTATACTTTTTTAAAGCCTGTGCTTTCCAACCAAACAAATCTATCCAAATGCTATTCACATTGTTAAAAACGTGCTTTGTCAGCCCCATGTGCCATAGCAATTTCGGGCACATATTTACACTTAGCTGCTAATGTCCATTCTTGAATCTGCCAGACACTTAACCTTAGAATTTATCTTCTATGGTGGTCAGCTCCACATTAACTTTTGAGATGGAGATTTGGTTTTCTGAGTACGTATTTTCAATTGAGCTTGTCAGCACTGAGACATTGTGTCTTTCTGTGTGCTCCGTATACACTCCTGCTGGAACAGAATCATGCCCCATCTTGGGACCATGCCCTGGCATCATAGGGACCCAAGGTACATATTGGTATTCTTTCCTGTGGCTTGGTGCTCAAGTCTGTACCTAGTACTAACTGGATGTTTAACCCTTTCCAACCAGTGGGGTACATCTTTGGTGTTGAGGCAGCACAAACCTGTATGTGTCTATGCAGAGATACTATTTCTAGTGATTCTTTTTGAATTAAATGGATAGATTAATTTAAAGTAATAGGCAGTTTTATACTAAACAGTTGAACCCTTTACATGAAGCAGTTAACAGAGTTTTCAATTCTTTGGATCTTTATTTTGACTTTGATTTTGAGATTGACAATACTCAATGAGATTTTAATCCATTTTCAGTGAAATGTCAAAAATGTTGGAAAACAGGCATACTAATTCACTTGAAAGTATGTGTGTGTATTCAGGCTACATGATGGCTCCATAACCTGAAAACAAATAGGCAGTTGGTCTCACTTACTGATGTAACATTTTCACAGGAGACAATCTGACCATTGAGACATGCACATGCTTACAGAGCTACAGCCACTGGAGCTTACTGCTTTGGAGATAAGAACCTATGAGACTTGGAGAGATTCAGTTGACATTCAAACTGTAAACATGCTCTGTGCCAATTCCAGGTTATATTTAAGTTTTAGGTTGATTTCCCAAGAAGCAAGAGGTTCAGCACTTGTACCAGGATGTTTCGATGTTTCTTTTTAAACCTGGAATCCCAGTTGCTTATTGTTTATAGAGGTCAATGGCATTGTTTTTGGAATTGGGAATGGAAAATTCTCCAGAGTCGCAGTGAGGTCAGGTCAGGCTCACTCTGAAGGTTGTTTGAGAGCCTGGGTTTTGAATCAGTTGCATGAATAACAATTTTGATTGTGTCGGGGTCAGGCAGTGGGCACCTTCTTGTCTTCTGGCTACCTACTTGTCCTTGAACTCTAAAGACTGGACTGAGAAATGGCCTAGGCTATGGCTGAAAAATCCTGTTTCCAGTATTTATGGAGAGAGAAGTGTTACATACCTTAGCAAGGCTGTCTTTAGAGATTAACATGCCTGGTTTCTTTTTATTCCTTTTGACCAAGGCCTGTAGGTTTTTAAATAGTTTCTGGAGTGAGCCTCTACCCAGGCTGTACTCGCCATTCTTGGTCTCCTTCTCCCTTCATCATTTTTGTACTTTAAAAAAAAAAGAAGTTTTTATTCTTTGAATAGAATAATCTATAAAGTCTCAGGAACTCCAGCTCTTTAGTTTTCTCTCTGATTCTGATTTGATGACTGGCAATTTGGTTTTTACTCCTTTGCATCTTTCCTAGCCATTTTAGAAATACTGAAGTGATTGCAAACACAGGGGAAGCCTCCTTAGGGGAACTGACTCAGCAGCCTTCTGCTGAGAGAAAAGACTTTCCCCTTCCTCTTCTTCATTGTGACCAGGGCCACTCAAATTATTTGTCCACAGGAAATCCCCTGGCTTGCTGGAAGCTCTTATGGGCATGGCAAGCAATATTGCTTATGCTAATACATCACATTCTTAGTAAGGGATTTCAGCAGTGGATTTCCTTTCTCTGAGGATTCATTTAACAACATTTATACAATACCCACAGCATGCAAAGCATGACGCTACACATGGGAAAAGAAGGCAGAGAATCACAGGGAATGGTTTTTGCTCTTGAGTGGCTTTTTAGTCAAGAGAAAGAAGTGTATTAGGGTTCTCTAGAGAAATAGAACCGAAAGGATAACATGCATGCGTGCGTGCGCGCGCACGCGCACACACACACACACACACACACACACACACACACACACACGGAGGGAAAGAGGGAAAGGGAGAGTGAGAGACAGAGAGGTTTATTATAAGAAATTGGTTCACACAGTTATGGATGTTAAGCACTCCCAAGCTGGAGACCCAGGAGACCCAATTGTGTAGGTTTGAGTTCATGGGCAGGGGAAGGCCAATGTTCCAGCTTAAACAGGCCATAAATGTTCCATTTTACTCAGCTTCTTGCTCTATCCAGGTCTTCATTTGATTGGATGAGGGCTCCCCAATTAGAGGCGGCAATCTACTTTACTCTAACCATACATCCAAATATTAAACTAATCCGGAAACACCCTCTTCATGAACTTAGATTGTTCTAAGTAAAGAAAAGGTAGATGAGGAGTCCCTGGTATCAAATGTGATAGGAAGATGAAGGTGGAGAAGAGATGTAGGTCATGAACAGTGGTATTCTCAATGACATGGCCAGGAGTATGTAAGACACATCTCAAAAAGTACTGGGAAGAACAGAGCACGCGTATTTGAGAAGCAGGACTGGAAAATGAATAGAAAAGAAATAAGCATTGTATACAGGGCAGTAAAAGCAAATGATTTCTTTTAGAGTTTGGAAACAACTCAGCATATTTAAATGACACTGTTCTTGTTGCTGTTGTTAATGATAAAGGCTCTAAAGTAATTTGAGCTGGGATTTAAATGGTAGTGAGACTTCCGGCACTTCACAAAGAATGTAGGTGTTGATCCATATTCTTGGAACGGTTGATTGAGGAGGAGCCTTTGCAATCTTCTAGGCCAGTCTTTCATTCATGTAGGACTCCATTTTAAGCATCTGGATGGTCAAATGCTTCTACAGGAAGGAAATGCACAATTTTCAGTTTAGACAATTTGGTATTATTCTATTAAGTCATTTGTGACTTAAGAAGCTTACTTCTACAACAAAAAATTTCTTTACTGAGCATATATACACTAAACTAGGAGGTTGGATTTAGGAGGAAAAGTCTTTGGGAAAAATACCCTTCCTTGGTGGAGCAAAACTGAAGTGCCAATCTGTCTAAAGATAGTAGTTCCTCCACACTACAGATTTCTGCTCCTTCTCATAGGATTTAATCAATGAAGAATCTTCTTTGGGATGCTGACCTTTTTATCCTCAGCCTGTTAAACTTGTTGGACTCCACCTCTAAATGGCACCGTTAGTCTCATTTCCTAAATGTGGGATATGGTTTCAGGAATTATATAGTCTACATCTTATCTGATGTTCCTAATTTTAAATGCCCAGTTCTGTAATTCTGCATTAATTCTCTCTCTTTATATGACCCACGTTAACACTAGCCCTATCTTGAAGAATGCAAACACTCTGTTTGAAATGCAGTCTTGCTTTGAAAAATGAATATGGTGTTAGCTACTGTCACTTCTGAAATCTACCATACTCAAAGTCTGAAATTCAGAGAAAACTGCTCTAAAAATACAAATGCACCATTTCATTTTGCAGATGTTTCCAGAGTTGCTGAATACTTTAGCTTTAATTAATGTCAGTAATGAATTTTAAATTGGGTAAAAAAATCAAGTGAAAAATGACAAGAAATAAGAATGTGATTCTGAGGTATCACCTATTATCACTACTATGTAGTGATATTTTGCTAAAGTATATATGGAATAAAATGTGACTCTTGTACGGCATGTATTAGAACAACAGTGTAATTTTTGGATCTCAGTAAAGAAGGATCTGAAAAATGTTTCTCACAAGTGCCTGTGTACCCTATGACAAACTGATTAGTACCAAGTAGTAATACTTATATTCCACAACTCTAGAGCCCAGGGAGCATGTTAATATTTAACTTTGTTTTTCTCATGGGACTCAGAACAGTGTTATTTTAAGGATTATCAAAAACGAAATTTGTTACATTGTGTATTTGTCTTTAAGCCAAGTTTCCCCTCCCCTCAAAGGATATCATGAGGTAGAAGGTCAGGCTTGAAGAGGACATAATGTCTTCCCTGAAATGGAAGGCATAGCCTACTGGAATCAAATCAACTAACGCATTTTAAGAACCTTTCTGTTTGAGCCAGGAGAAATCTTACACACAGTTTTTCCAGAGGTGCAATAAAGTAGTGTTGCTGAGCCTTCAAGCCCATAAAAAGGAGGGAGCTGGGTGCTATGATGGAATCCTTGTAGCTGTGTGTGTGTGACTGTGTGTTATGAGTGTGTGTGTGTGTGTGTGTGAAGAAAAGGCATCAAAACTAAATCAGCCAACTCTTATGTGGAGAGCAAGAACTTCCTGTATACTGGTGGTATCTTGTGACTTCTTAGTGTTCTTAGTGCTAGAAAAACATTTCTTCCCTTGCCCTAAAGTGCTTCTACTGATGTATGGTATGTTACTAACCTGCTTAACACTATTAGGTATATTACCCTTGCACCTGAAAAGCAGTCTGAATGCTTTCCCATGTACCCAAAGATCCCAGTTATCAGCTTCTGACTAGCTCACCACGCTCATCCCTTGCTCTTCTCCCATTCACTCATTCTGTCACTATCTCTCTGCTTCAGATGCTGTTTTGCTAAAGTTTTTGCATCAGCTAGACCCTTATCCATCTTCCCTCAACACGAATGTGAGTTTCAGAGGCATTTTTTGAAAATCCTAATAATGTAGCATTTCCCCTCTGTATCTGTTTTTTATCTGTTCCAACCCTATCCTGTTTTAATTCAGAAAGGGAGCTGCCTCAGACTCCCAGATCTGGAAAATCATTATTTAACGTGGCTGATTTTGACTGTCAACCCAGGGATCTCAGTGAATTCTAAAGGATTTTGCCAGTGTCATCAACTCACCTTATATGACCGGCATAGAAAAGAGGGTGGATTATATAGGCAACCTAACACCACTCTGGATAAAACCTGGCCAATTTCTATTTTCTTTTAGTCTTTTGTTGTCTTTGTAGCATTTATTACTATAGAAAATTCATAATACCTTATTTGCTTACTGGTTTGACAGGTATCTATGAGAGCAGAGATCTTGTCTTTAATTCACTGTTGAATTTTCAGTGTTTTAAACGGTGCCCAGCACATGTTAAGTACTTACATATCTGTGCAATATAGTTGAATGATGAAACCATTCTGCGTGTGAGGTTTACTTTAGATGACAAGTACATAGCAGGGCCTGGTACACAGTACAAAATCTACAATTGCTCCACCTCTCTCTAGCCATCCTTATGAGAGAGAATCAGTGATCTCTTGCAAGTGTTACTTGATCAGCCTTTAAATTCAGCTATCATAAAGTTGGTTATATATTTGTCGTACCTGTTTATTTAAATACAAGGTAATCTGCAACTTAGACCCTATTAACACTTTCTCTCTTCTTGGAAAGTGCCTATTTCTATAATGATTCTTTAACTATACTCATTTGTTAGTAAAGATGTTATTAAGCTATAAAATTGGTTTGATAAGAATGACTTTTAGCCAGATCCTCATATGCCCATTGTAGTTCATATACTTTATAGTGTTGCTCAGATAAGAATTGTGTACAAATATTTGTATACACCACAAAATTATATTGTGACTTATATGTTGTATTAAAGAGAACTCTGTATCAGTGCTTATTGGCTTTATTTGAACAAATTAACTCTATCTGGTGTTTTCTTACAACGAGGTCAGTTAATCAGCTCAGCTCCGCACAGCTTGGCTAAGCTTGCACATCATAGACTTATTGTCCATTGACTCCTTCCTGTTCTAATTCAGAAAGGGAGCTGCCTCAGACTTCAAATCTAGAAAAATTATTGCCTAAAAATATTGACTTTTGACTTTTAATCCAGGGGGTTTGATGAATTCTGAAATCTCTGCTAATGTCATCAATTCACCTTATCTAGCCAAGATGAAAAAGAGTGTGGATGATGTAAGCTACATCATCACCTGGATAAAACCTGAAAAGTCAATCTATTTAATTTGAGAACATCAAGATTCCCCTGGCTGCATACAGTGATCAAGAAAAACAACATTGTAACCTCCTTACTGCCAGGTTTTTTGTTGTTGTTGTTTGTTTGTTTGTTTTTGTCATGTAGAGCCCTTGGAAAGATTTCTCCTATTTCTCATATTTGTGTACTGTAGCCAATTGCTAGTGATTGAGGCTTTGTTACTCTTTGTTACTCTTTGTTCCTCTTCTGGCATATTTCAGCTCCCACAAAAAAGAGTCTCAGGATCTTTCCTTTAGTCACTCTATGCCTAGAACATAGACTCCAGCCCAAGCTCACTGACCTCCTAAGAGAGGGAGTAAATCCTTTACCTCTACCTTATAGGATATAACATCAGTGCAAAGGACCTAACATGGTGTCAGATTGAAGGACAAAGTCTGCACTTTGTTATTGTGTGGAATAATAGGTAATACAAGCATCATTCTTGTAAGTCCAGTTTTCATAATGAAAATTGGCTACAAGAAAATTGAACAGTCAAGGAAAACAATTTGTATTCTGAGGACCAGCATAGGTTATAACTTGAACCTGCTTGGAAATTGTTATTACTCCTCTAGGAGGGGTATGGTGGAGCTGTTGAGTGCTCCCTTTGAATGGGTCTGTACTTTGCTTTTCACGACATTGACTGGTGAGAAAGCAGAAGAAGCTATCCTGATGGGTGGCTTGGAGATAGGAAGGGAGGAACCTCAATGTGGGCCACATCTAGATGTAGCAAAGGCAGTCACTCAGAGACATTTTGCTTCTGTAACTATGAAAAAACACTCCGGCTAGATAAGTGAAATATATCAGCCCTCTCTCCCTCAGTCCCTTTCTGACATTCATTTGAAAGCACAGTACATTAAGTCCCTACTGTGTGCTTGGTCCCAGGGACAAATTGGTGAGCCAGAAGTTAAATATATTCAGACACAGTTTTTGAGAATGCAAGTATTTTAATACTCCAGGTTTATTTAGGAACAGGAGGTGTTTTAGGGCCATAATTCTCTCGTTACCACAGAACAGACTGTTCATAATTCAAAAGCTCCTCAAATGAAATTCTGTGTTTCCTGTATTTCTCTTCCTCTAACTTTAATGTATGCACTTGCAAGGAATTAACTGGGCACTCACCATGGGCTGGAATTCTGAAAAGATCTGGGAGAAAGATGTAAAGAAAGTCCAGTTCCTGTTTTAAAGGATTTCACGGTGTATTCAGATTATAAATGTTAAACAAATAATGAATCACTCCATGCTGTGATAAATGCAGTAAAAGAGGTCTGCCTAAAGACCTTCAGAGGATAGGCTACATGCTACAGAGTCAGAAGAGTTGTGAAGGAATCTCACCAGCCAAAATGAGATAATCATATCAAATTTACAGGTTTTGGGCATTTAGAGAGATAGTCTATCTAGAACATTCAGCATATGGTAATCCTTCACACCTGTTAGTTTTTATGATGATGACGATTCACTTTGTTTCTTTTTACTCTCATTCTAGAGAAATTTTATTTAAAACTATCTTAACACTCCCAGAATGTTGAGCTAGTGGCTACTTTCTTTTTCTTTACCATCTCCTTTAAATAAAGGCTTCCTTATCTATGTTTCTTCTTCTTCCACTCTGGAATATTTGTCTATCAGCCTGGCTAAATTAGAACAAAGATCTAAGGCAGAGATGAGCTAGAAAATGGAACTGGGAAAATGAAGGCAAATGGAAATTAGACTATTGCAATTCTGCACACATCTTTTCCTATCCACACAAATCAGAAATCACATAAGGAAAGTGCCCAGAGAATGAGGATGTTTCCCTTCTGTTGTATATGAGAATAATAAGATCAGTCAGTGGGGACGGGTTTGGGTTTTCTAACCTATGAATAGAAAGCATGGGACAAATATTGTTCTCAGCATGTCTGCAGTTCTTGAACAGGAAGGCAACAAGTGGGTTGAGAATAACAGACTTAATTTGTACTTACAGGAATGTTTTGGAAAGGTACTTAAGATAATTTCCAACTGCAACATACAAATTAATATATTTTTCTAGGGATAAACAATCTAGGGATAGTAATGTCCTTAGTAGATATAAGTAGCTATCATCTTTGAAAAGTATTGAGTGCATTAAGCTGCCTGAAAATGAGCAAAAACAGCTGCAGTCTTTCTACATTTTTATGACATTTAGTATTCTATTTTTCTGAGGAGTTGAACATGGTTAAGAGGCAGTATTGTGTAGAGGTTAAAAATACAAAGTCTGTCATTAGCTATGTGACCTTCAGACATCAGCCTCTTCATCTCTAAAATGAGTTCAAAACCAGTTATCATGTAACAGGGTTTTAGGAGGATTAATTTGTAAAAAGTTTGAGGTAGTTATTGATACTTAGTAAATTTTACCAATCGCCATATGATCATATGCATCTATAATTATTTAGTAACTCATGACCGTACCATGGAGCACCCACAGATGCCAATATTAACTTCTGGTGATAACATGCTGTTTCACTTTTTAGTCTTTTTGAAGATAAGGAATAAACTATGATAATGCATCTGTATAATATTTTAGTTTAAGAAGTTCTTTGTTTTATGGTTGCCTGGGTGTGTTCCACGACTCAGGGCCCCATGGCTTTTCCCATTACTTATGCTGCAGAAGTCTCACCTGGAACTCCCCCTACTTTAAATGCACGGGTTGGGCAGGCCCTATAGCTCATTTGGGTCTGTCATAAAAGCAACACTCCCTCTGTGACTTGAACAATCTGCCTCCGAGAAGACCAAGCCAATTGAAGCACATGCTGCTTGCCAATATGAGGCTCGACCTGGCATCTGGCACAGAAAGAAGTTTCTCTTTCTGTGCCAGGTTTCAGTGGCAGCATGTTGGGTCATGGGATGCAGGCTGGACGCTTGGGAACTGAGCTGGAAGTCCATGTTGCTCCTGTCAGCTTCCCCAGGTGGTTGGAGGTGCCAATCAGGGCCCAAAGACCTGGCTAGTCTCATTCGTTACATGTGAGTTGGCATTCTACAGGAGAGAAGCTTCTAGAAGTAGCACTTCTAGAAGCAGGCAACCAAAAGTCTGGAAGGTAAAGGATGAAAACTATTGATTTCTGAGAACTTCGTTGTTGCTTTAGATTGGTCTGGCCAAGTTTGCAGAATGCTCTAAAACTTCCAATTCATCTTTCATCTGTCAATTAGCTAAGGCCTAACTTCATTTATTATTAGCCGTGCCACTGTCCTGTTATCCCAGGCCACATAGTGACGGTGTCATTAACTCTGAATGCTCATGGGATTGGAGCTGTAGCCTGAGCTAATGTCATGAAGTGGGCAGCTGGTGAGATGGTATATATTGAAACACCAATTTTTCATCACAAGCCCTATAACATTTTATTGTTTTATTTTTTAAAAAATTGTTAAACTTTTTTTTTTAAATTTATTTCTGAGAGAGAGAGAGACAGTGTGAGCAGGAGAGGGTCAGAGAGAGAGAGGGAGACACAGAATCCAAAGCAGGCTCTAGGCTCTGAGCTGTCAGCACAGAGCCTGACACGGGACTCGAACCCACAAACCGTGAGATCATGACCTGAGCCAAAGTTGGATGCTCAACCGACTGAGCCACCCAGGCGCCCCAGACTTTAACATTTTAATTTGTCCACATGAATATTTTGAATTAGTAATTTTAAACTGATTTGCTAAGTCATTTAAAAAATCAGTTGCTAATATTTTTTCCATTTATTTTCTTTGTTCTCTGCATCAGCCAAATCATTTAATTGGGTTATTACAAAAAAGGCACAATGGCAGCTTCTTCTGGCAGTCAAGCAGGAAAAGAAGAGAGCAGAGTCCTAGCCTCCTGTCTCCATGAAGAGGAATATAGTTGTTTTTTAAGTTTATTTATTTATTTTGATAGAGATAGAGAGAGCACATGTGCATAGGAGAGCAGAGAGAGAGGGAGGGAGAGAGAGAATCCCAAGCAGGCTCAGCACTGTCAGTGCCAAGCCCAGTGTGGGTCTCAATCTCGTGAGCCATGAGATCATGACCTGAGCCCAAATCAAGAGTCCGTTGCTTCACCGACCAAGCCACCCAGGTACCTTGGGAAACATAGTTTTTAATGTCAACTTCAAGGGTTTCAATAAGATAGCTTTACAAGAATCTATTTGAGGGAATATGTGAAAGTGCCTTTATGCAAAGGTAGGACATTTCCAAAATGGAACTCATGTTGGAGAGAAGAGTTCCACTGGGATAATAAATTTGAAATCATCCAGCTAGGAAATAGAGTTGAAGATGTGCCAAGTGAAGGAAGACCTGGAAGAGAGAGGTGTGTGTGTGTGTGTGTGTGTGTGTGTGTGTGTGTGTGTGTCAGAGAGAGAGAGAGAGAGGAATGGAGGGAGAGGGAGGGAGGGAGAGAGAGAGAGAAGAAGGAGGAGGGGGAGAAGAAGGAGGAGGAGAAGTAGTAGTAGTCATAGCCTTAGTAATAGTAGTAGTAGTAGTAGCAGAAGAAGAAGGAAAAGAAGGAGGGGGAGCAGGAGGGAGGGAAGGAGGGAAGGGAAAAAGTGGTCAAATGAGAAGAGAGATCTACAGTTTAGAAAAGGTAGATGAGAAGACCCTTTATTCCCATTAGACAGGACCCAGCTGCTAGCTGCCCTGGTGCTCAGAACCCTAATTCCTATTACCATCTCCATCGCTACCTCCAAAGGGAAGCTTTGCCTCTTTGCAGTTGCTGTTTTGGGAGATTTCTTATTCCCTGTCCCCTTGAATGTGATTTAAAAAAAATTGTTTAGAGTAATTATATAAACTGTAGTACCCAAAGGAAGTCCAGAAATATAAGAATACTGAACCAAGAGAACTAATATGTTTATTTCCTCATGATAATTTTGCTGCATGTTCAGGGCCAATAGCAAGAGATATGTGCGGTAAGGACGTAAGCCTTGTTTTCAGCTGGCATTCATTCTTACTGGTTGGTGCCAATGGTACTGTTTGTTAAAAATGTTATAAATGTCATTTCCATCTATATATACCCCAGCCAGTTCCCATTACTCTACTCTCCCCAGTACAAACAAACCACCTTTGCTTAGTTTTTCTCAGGCCTCTTTCTAATAATACCAGAGTCTGTCACCTAAGGTGACAGGAATGTATGTCAAAGACATCTTCATACTCTAAAATAAATTCTTAAAAGGTCATGAATTTCATTGTTTCATTGAAAGAATGCAAACCATGCCAACCTCCTTGGAAAAATAAACTATATTTTTTCTCCCTTTTCAAAAATAAACCTTCAAGTTGGAAGATAATCAAAGCCCTGCCTAGAAGTTCTTATTGGAAATTTGTAAGACAACGTCTGTTTTACAATTAGTGTCTGTACAACTTGTCAGAATTAAAGAGGGCTATGACAGCTGACTTTTATTTTGTAAAACAAAGGAGGCAAGCGTTTATCAACATTTCTTATGTGTGCAGCTTGTCTCACTAGAAGGCTTTGAGTAAATTTTGTCTTAGAGCTCCTTGGAGAGAGAACTAATGTGCAGCTCTAAATCAAGCTTCATAATAATCTTCAGTCCTGTGTCTGAATCCCAGATCCATTTAAGCGTATTGTGGTCATTTTATTTTCCCTGCCCCAGACCTCAAAGGGGTACATTTGTAGGGTGAATAATGGCCTCTAAATATATCCGGGTACTAATTTCTGGAACCTGTGAATGTTTCCTTCTATGGAAGAAGGAACTTCTCAGGTATGATTAAAGTAAGGATCTTGAGATGGGAAAATTATCCTGGATTAGTCAGGGGAGAATGTAATCACACATGTCCTTAGAGAGAGAGAGAGATTGAGAGAGAGGTGGGGGGGGGTTTGACTACAGAAGAGAAGTAGGAGCTGTGGGGACATATGAGAAGTAAGGGAGATGATTCATTTTCAGAAATATCAAATAAAAGCTGTGCCAGCCAACAATAGGTTTACAACCTATTAGAAATATGTATGAATCCCCCTCCCCAACACACACACACACACACACACACACACACACACGCACAATGGAATTCCAAGATATTTCACTTCATGCTTCTTCTTCCCCTCTCCATTTCATGGGCTTATTTTCATGGGCTTTGCAATGAACATGTGCTGAAGAACAAAGGGAGGAGTGACTGAAATTCTCTGCCTCACCTTAGGGAATGTACATTTGTTCCAATCAGACTACTTTTTGGCTTATATGGGCTTAGGCAATATCCAGGTAAGGCTGTAACCTCTGTAGTACTCAGCCAATGAGGAACCAGGGGAGGGACTTGCATGCTAGGAAATAAATTTTCTGCTGTAACCACCCCCAGTTTGCCTGTCCGTCAGACACCCACTTTTGCAAGAACATTGATTAAAGCCCTGCTTCAGTGTGCTTCCTGTCTCTGCATCCCTCCTTTGATTGGGTGGATGGAGTTATTTCTAATAGGACAGAAACTAGAGGCTGTAGTGGTTCCAGAAGGAATGCAGGAGGCCCCCAGATGCTAGAAAAGGCAAAGCAACAGATTCTCCCCAAGAGTCTATAGCACGAACCAGGCCTGTCTGATTTTAGACTTCTGACTTCTCGGACTATAATATGTGTGTGTTATTTTATGGGCCCAAGTTTATGGTAATTTGTTAGAGCAGTCATGAGAAACTAATACGACCACCTTTCCACCTCCCACTAAAACCAGTTTAATTACCAGGGGCCATGAGATTTGTGTGAGGAAGGTAAGGACACACAAGTAGGTCATTTCCCTTCATCATGGAACTTCTCTAGGGAGAGGTTTGGTGTCTGTCATTAATTTTGGTAAGTTCTTGGTCATTATTACTTCAAAAATTTCTTCTGCTCTATTTGGTCTTCTCTTCCTGGTATTCTAATTATTATGTTTTATTTCTTTTGATTTTTGTGCCACAGTTCATGGATATTTTGTTTTTATTTTTTTCTTGATTCCCTTTTCTTTTTGTATTTTTGTTTGGAAAGTTTCTGTTGATCTATCTTTGTTCACTGGTTGTTTTTCTTTTTTAAGTTGGCTCCATGCCTAACATGGAGCTTGAACTCATGACCCAAATGTCAAGGGTCACATTCTCTACTGACTGAGCCAGCCAGGTGCCCCCAAGTTCACTGCTTTTTTCCTCATTTGTATTGTATCCTATGAAAAGCTGATTAACGGCATTCTTCATTTGTCTTACTGTGTTTCTGATTTCTAGCATTTTCTTTTGGTTCATCCATAGAGTCCTCATATCTCTGCTGATATTGCCAGTCTTGTCTGTTGTTTGCCTTTTCTATTAGAGTTTTTAACATATTAACCATAGTTATTTTGAAGTCCTTATTCAGTAATTCTAACATTTGTGTCATATTGGAGCCCCTTTATTGCTTTGGCTTTTCAAAGTGTATTTTTTCTTATTTTTTTTTATACTTGGTAAACTTTGGTTGAAAGCTCGATTTGTTGTACGGGTAATGGTTATGAGGTAAATAGGTCTTTAAGTGTGAGAGTTTGTGTCAGTCTGGCTAGGAGTTGGGCCATGTTTAATATTTCTTGTGATTATAGGTAACAGAGGCTTCTAATTCATCTGGTGTCCTTCTTTTATCTCCTCTGTTGGCTTTGGGCCTTCTGCCTGTACTGACTCTGAGAAAGAGACTGTGTATGCCAGCTCTTTTAGTTCCCATCCACTGTTTTCATACTGGAGGCTTGTTGGTGTGGTGGTAGCATGTGGGGAAGAGGGACCATTCTATAAACTTCTGATAAAGTGTCAGTCTTTCAATGGGCCTGTGCCTTAAAGGTGTGGCTTGCACAAGCATCTAGGTCCCTCTCTATGATTATAGCATTTCCCTCATCCTTCCTGCACCCTACTCCTTTTCCTGTCTACAGTGTTTCATACCTATTTCCTTGAAGCCCTGTCTCCAGCTGACTATAGATTCCGCCCCATACCTCTTTACATGATAGAAAGAGGCTGGACTAGGGAGGGATTTTCTTCTCCCAGAAGGGACAAGGAAGGTTTCAGTGTCTTTTGCTCTCCCACCAAGTCTTTCACCCTGGAGAGTAGGCTTTTATTATAGAAAAGAATCTGGAATGGCTTCACAGTGGATACTCTTCCCTTCCCCCAAGGTGACCTTTATTGGATCTTCACCATGAGAACTTGTGAGTTCCTGGAAGGAAAGCCCTTGAAAGTAGGGAATGATCCTTATTTTTATGTCCCCCAGGAACTTTCCACTCTCGTGCTAGCCCCACTGAGCCTCCAGAAGTTTGTCAATATCACCAGTCAAGTAAATGGTCCTACCACTTATGGCATCCAGAAACTTCTGCCCCAGGTAAACTAATGTCAGATGTTGCATCTCTCTGGATGTGTCTGTTTCTCCAGACTTGGGGTGGCAGTTTACCCTATGATGTCTGAAGAGCAAAGAAGAGTTGCTGATTGTCAGTTTGCATACTTTCCCCCTTAGCTTTATTTAAAAAAAATTTTTTTAATGTTTATTCAGTTTTGAGAGACAGAGAAAGGGCGTGAGCAGGAGAGGGGCAGAGAGAGAGGGAGACACAGAATGAGAAGCAGATTCCAGGCTCTGAGCTGTCAGTGCAGAGCCTGTCCCAGGGCTCGATCTCACGGACCATGAGATCATGATGTGAGCTGAAGTCAGATGCTCAACCCACTGAGCCACCCAGGCACCCCTCCCCTCAGCTCTTTTGAGGTATAATTGACATATAACATTGTGTAAGTTTAACATACAATGTTTTGATTTGGTATACTTACATACTAAAAAATGATTATCATTATAGCATTAGCAAACACCTCCCTCTTATCACATAATTCCCATTTCTTTTCTGTGAGAAAAAAAAAAAAGTCTTGTTGCAAGGCCTGGATTGATGACTTCCAAATTATTTACATTTTGGAGCTGAACTAAATGTTATATCAGGAGCCTACTTAAAAATGCAAAAGTAATGAATGCCTCCTGTTTCAGGAATGAGTGACGCCTTAGCAGCCCTGAATTTCTACACAGATTTACCTTTTCAGATCACCTAGCAGATGGGATGGAGCCATGTTGAAGTATATTTAATGAGCTGGTGAGGGATAGGAATGTGGGTGGGGATGAGGGTTGACAATGAGGGAGCCTGCGGTGGTGTGGAGAGAGAGAAGGATTTGTAACTTGATTTCCCTGCAAAGGAGAGCTGGACAAGATGGCGGCATGGGGAAAGAAAGTTAACAAGGGTTGCTGGCATTTCTTAGCTCAAGGAATGAGGAGATGTGGGAGGGAATGAAGAAAGGGAAATATGAGTTGGAGTGAAAGGGCCAGTTATAAAGGGGGATTCACCAAAGTTGATGAATATTGGTTAGTCTTCAAAGCTGAAAAATTTGACACACTGCTGCTCCTTGGGGAGAATGCTTGGGAATTGTATGGTATAACTTATAAAAGGACTTATTTTTTGGAATATATTTATTAAATGTCTATGTGGGCCAAACACTGTTTTATTCTGCCTTTATACTAGCAAGTAGTTTATTTTCTGCTCTTCCCATATTTATATTTTGTTTTTAAGGTTACAAATCTAACAAAAAGGTATAGTAATCAAGATTGTTGTCTCTGCACTCCTGCATTGGTCATTAATTAATTGTTTCATGTTGGACAAGTTATTAAACTTTTGTTCTTTATCTAAAACACCTGGATAGCATGTAACTCAGGGTTATTGTAAGGTTTTAATGAGATGATAGATGTAGTAAGTGTGGTCCCTGCTAGGCACTAGACTGGTAAATAGTAAATAGTCTACTATTTACTAGACTGGTAAATAGTAAATACTAAAATAGTGAGTATCTTCTATTATTATTGTTTTTATTTTCATTATTACTACATCTTCTATTATTATGTACAATTTTTTTTTCCTGTGAGAAAATTCAGCCATGATATAACAATGGCAGGGCCTTTTTTCTGGGTTCCCCAAAAATCCGTTTGTATGATTGGCTTCTAGCATAGTTATCGACACTACTTTAATAAGGAAAGATATGTATAGTATGTGTATACATACATACATGCATATGTACATATATATGTGTGCTTGTACATACACATATACGCACATTGGTATTTGTTTAGAAAAAATTCTAGAAGGATATACAAAAAATTACTTATGCTAGTTATTACTGGAGAGTTGAAACAGAAAGTGGGGAAGAGAATAAAGTTTATTTTTTATTTTATACTTTTCTATTTTGTTTAATGTTTTGTACAATGAACAGCATTACTTTCAGTAATATAACTCACTTTGATGTCTTTTATATATCTATATATGTATGTGTATGTATAATATATATGTGTAAGTATATGCCTATAGTTAGATTTTCATGCCTATGAATTGTTTCCCTTGCTTTAAAGTCATTCAAAAGAAGAAAGTATCTAGTGAATGGTATCATTTTGTAAAAGAGGAAATAAAATTTGCATATTCTCAATGAACAACATATGAACTATACAGATACATGACAAGGATTACAGTATTCAATTTCAATGTTGTTTCAATATTGTGATATTTTTATTTGAGGTAAAATGAAATGATTTAAGAAAAGTGCACAAAATAAATATGAGGAACTATTTTGGACATGCAATTGGAAGCTTCAGCAATAGGAAAGTGTTAGTGACCAAATGTGCTTTTTCATGTTGTCACACTCTTGACTTGAGACCACATCAAGAGAAAACTGTGGAGAGTTCCGCAGGGCATAGAACACAATCCTGTTTTATCAGAAGGGACATAAATCCTTTCCTTGTCTGACCGAATGCTTCACATGCAAGTTCAAACATTTCAGGAAAAAATAAAATACCTAGTTAAAACCCTCTTCTTTTAAAAAAGAGAAAAACACATCCTTTGGGGTATTGTAGTGAACACACCCTGCAAATCCAGCCCTTCTCTTTTGTCATGCACTCAGAATCCAGATATAAGCCCCTAAGCCCCCTAAGCCTTTCCCAGGCACTAAGGCTCTTCGCGTGCACCACTGAGACCCAACACAATACACATCTTGAATGCACGATGTGTTTAGGGGCGGGCTCAATTATATCAAAACAGATTTTCTGGTGCAGCGATGATGATCTGAGCCACCAAAGATGGTTATCAGCACTGACAGTTTAGGTTTCCCACCAGAGAATAAACACAAGCCCAAGAGTTACATGTTAATATCACCTTCCAAGCCAGAGTTTTAGAACAGGTGGTGTTACTGAGAGACTAAAATACTAGGGATATTTAAAGACATTGTCTGATATCATTGCTCCAGGCTGCACTGCTAACTCTGGGTGGCTAACCTATAAAAGTGTGTGACAGACAGATCAGAAGGTGGAATTTGTGGGGGTCAGGTAGGAGAGGGGATAGATGAATCTTTACAGATCTGTGTCTTCTAATGGAAATATCCTTGACACAGATAAGAGCAGAGTGTGTCCATTGCCTTATCTTTCAAAAAAGAGTGACCCATAGGGCACCTGGGTGGCTTAGTCGGTTGAGCGTCCGACTTTCGCTTAGGTCACGATCTCGCGGTTCGTGGGTTCGAGCCCCGCGTCGGGCTCTGTGCTGACTGCCAGCTCAGAGCCTGGAGCCTGTTTCGGAGTCTGTGACTCCTTCTCTCCTTACCCTCTCCTGCTCACGCTCTCTCTCTCTCTCTCTCTCCTAGAAATAAATAAAACATTTAAAAAAAAAAAAAAAAAAAGAGTGACCCATAGAACTCTAGACTCAGAGCTAGAAGGGCCTTTAAAATAATGTGGACCAGGGGTGTCTGAGTGGCTCTGCTGGTTAAGCGTACAACTCCTGGTTTCACCTCAAGTCATGATCTCATGAGTTCGAGCCCTGCATTGGACTCCCTGATGACAGTGCAGAGCCTGCTTGGGATTCTCTGTCTCCCTCTCTCTCTGTCCCTCCCCTGGTTGCTCACTCTCTAAATAAATAAATAAATAAATAAATAAATGAATAAACAAAAAAAAAACTTATCTAAGCCAACTTTCTCCTTTTTTCAGAACGTTGAAGCCCATAGAGGTGAATTACCTAAGGGAATAATACTATAAAAAAGTAACACTGGTATTCAGATAGTTACTGGGTATTTATTACAAGATAATTTATTTTATTTCTTGAGTATCCCACATGATATGTCTGTAGGGGCAAATCAATTAGTCAGAATTTAAAAGCCACCTTCTCATTTATTTATTTTGTAGCAAATTTACTTTTACCAGTGAAGTTTGTGTCCTTTATCATGTTGATGAACCATTCTAGTTTCCTAGCTGGTTACTCAGTTGGTTTACTAGAGATAAGTATCTACAGTAATCAGTAGGTGATTCACATGCTGGTGGTCACAGTGAGTACCTATTTTTAAACGCTCCATAAAACTAACCATAGGCCTCACAACAATCCTGCAAACAGGTTTGCTTTCCTGGTTTTAGAGACTTTTGAGCTCAGAGTGTTTAATAACGTATGCAAGTTAACCCTGATGTAGGTTGGAATAGTCTCTTTGGACCACAACCTGGGTGGCTCACATAACCAAAACTTGTTTTCCCACAGTTCTGGAGGATGAAAGTCCAAGAGCAAGGTGGCAGCAGCACTGGTTTCTGGTGAGGCATCTTTTCTTGGCTTGCGGACAGCTGCCTTTCCACCGTGTCCTCATATGACTTTTCCTCTGTTTGTGCATGGGGGGGGTGGGAAGAGCTCTGGTGTCTCTCTTCTTATAAAGACACAAGTCCTGTTGGATTGTGGCTTCACCCTTTTGTCCTTACTTAGCCTTAATTACCTCCTTAAAGGTCCTGTCTCCAAATACAGTTATACTGGGGATGATTAGGGCTTCAACATATGAATTTGGCTGGGGGGGGCGGGGGGACCAGTTCAGTCTGTAGCAGAGATAGAAGAGTTGGGGTGTGAACCTAAGTCTGCCTGACTTCAAAAGTCACATTTGTTCTATGTTACCTGCTGATTCTTAGTATATAAAATGGCAATAGTGTTATTTTTCCTATAAAATGTATCTATCATACTATAGTTGACAATATAAATCTATTGTATTTGTCCCCACCCAGCCTCCATAGTAGGTGGGTTTGGATTTTGTTACTGGCATGCTGTAGCTCTAGAAAGGAGATTCCTTCTAGGGCTGTGAGTGCTTGTGTGCTGACCTGTCAGGTCAGGTTTAAGCTCCAGCCATCACAACTTGGTAAATAGGGTGCACTATTGACTCATTCTAAACAAGTACAGTCATTTAACATTAATTCAATCCACACAAATATGTATTTTATGCTTATTCTGTGCTGGGTGCTCTTGTAATGGTAGTGGGAAATACTGATGATAAAGTCCTGGCTCATATGAAGAAGACAGAGGAAGATAAGCAAAGAAATAAGAATTTAATGCAAGATTAGTGCTCTGAAGAAAGTGATGTAAGGTAATAGGATAGAGGGGGCCTGGGAGTGGGGTAGCGTTAATTTGGTGCTCCAGGGAAGACCTCTTTAGTATTGTGACGTATAAGCTAAAACCTTAATGATGAGAATGTGTTAGGGTTTTCCAGAAAAATAGAACCCATACAATGGATGGGAGGATGGATGGGTAGATGGATAGAAAGAAAAGAAAGAAAGGAAAGGAAGAAAAGGAAGGAAGGAAGGAAGGAAGAGAGAAAGAAAGAGAAAGAAAAGGAGAGAGAGAAAGAGAAAGGAGATGTATTATGAAGGATTGGATCACATGATTATGGAGGCTGTAAAGTCCCACAGTTTTCCATCTGCACCCTGCTGGCCCAGGAAAGTAAAATGATGGTGTAATTCTAGTAGAAACCCAAAGATTTGACAACCAGAGGAACCAGTGGTGTAAGGTCCAGTCCAAGGCCTCAGAACCAAGAGTGGTGATGTCAAAAAGTTAAGAGAATATGGATATACTGGCTCAAATAAGAGAGCAAATTTACCCTTCCTCTGCCTTTTTGTTCTATTCAGGCCCTCAGTGGATTGCATGATGCCCACTTGCGTTGGTGTAGATGTTCTTTAGTCTACTGATTCAAATGCTAACCTCCTCCTAGAACATTCTCACAGGCACACAGAAATAATAGTCTACCAGCTCTCTGATTGTCCCTTATCCCAGTCAAATTGACACATAAAATGAACCATTATAGACGTGGTTAATGGTGGAAAAATTGGGGAATTGGATAGTCCACGCAGAAGAATAGTAAAATCAAAGGTGGGGAAGTGTAATTTGTTTGCGGAACAGAAAGGCCAGTATGGCTAGATGCCATAAGCAAGAGGGGGGAAGTGGCCAAGACAAGATGGGAGGAGTGAACAAGGGCCAGATCACAGGAGGTCTGGTACAGTGGGGAAAGGATATTGGCATTTATTTTAAGTACAAGGTGACTTTCTTAGAAGGTATTATGTAGGAGAATAACAAGATCTAATTGGCATTTGTAAATCATTTTGTGGGGTACATATAACACTTTTTAAAAAAGTTTTAATGTTTTTTATTTGTGTGTGTGTGTGTGAGAGAGAGAGAGAGAGAGAGAGAGTGCAAGCGTGAACAGAGGAGGGTCAGAGAGAGAGGGAGATACAGAATCTGAAACAGGCTTCAGGCTCTGAGCTGGCTGTCAGCACAGATCCTGACATGGGGCTCAAACCCACGAACTGCAAGATCATGACCTGCGCTGAAGTCGGACACTTAACCGACTGAGCCACCCAGGTGCCCCAACACTTTCAACAGTGGTAATTTTGTGTCTCTCTTCACCATGAGTATCTTCCTATGAAGCAGAAGGAGGCAACATATTCTGTGGAGTAGTCAATTTAAAATTGGTTTTTGAAGAGCTGCTGTACCAGATTAGAGTATTTGTAGACATACAGACCTACTTAGGCTTTGCTTGTAGCTAACTCTTGTCTAATGTGTAAAGAAACTTGGACCACTTGTCTGTCATTGCCTATCTTGTTTCTCCATTGTTCAGATAATCTGGAGAATGTTCTAATGAGGAGTGATTTGCAGCTTCCTTTCTGACTTACCACTTTTCCTTCCCTCCTCCATCCACCCTTCTTTCTTCCCTTCTAATAAGGGAGGCAGTTTATGTTTTCCTTCAATAGGTGCTCTTTTCTCTATGCAAATTCAGCTTGTTCCAATTATATTTTCTGGGCACTGAATTCATTGTATGCCTGTAAACTCCTCTAGTTATCAGAATTTAAAAGCTATGATGGAAGACCTGAAGATGGCATATGAACAGGGGGCTAGCAGCTATTTACTGTGCCTGAGATAGTTGCTAGGAGCCAGACTCACCCACCAGAGGATTCCAGAAGGGGCTATGCCATCTCCACCTGCTTCACCTCATCTCTGTCCTCTGATGACACCTGTTTCAGGACAGCTGGTGTGGTTTGGCGACATCTGTAGATGTTAATGTAGCTTGCTCCCACAGAATAGCTGAGGCCTGTAATCATCACTTATGGATGAAGCAGGGAGAATAAGAAACCAGAAGTAAAAGGCAGGAAACTGTGGGAGATCAGAGGAGTAATGGGGACAGGGTGAAGAAAAAAAAAAAAGGGAAGTGAGAGGCAGTCAAGTAGTGTTGTAGATGGTAGCAGGCTTTGAGGACATGGAGGACATAATTCTAATTTAATATGTAGAAGTAGCAAATGAACAATGGAGCATATGATGGCAAGGATTGGGGAAAGTGACAAGATATGCTCATTTGTGCCTGCCTGTTCATCTGTCCATGATGGTGAGAGCCCAAGCCTTGACAGCTCCCCTCTCTGGAAGTTGGCTGCATTGGGTGGCATAGCCCTCTACTAGAGATCTCTGGTTCCTGGTAGCAGCACAGAATTAATCGAGTTCTATTGTATGAGGACCATCATGGTAAATATCTGAATGTCCTTTCTTTCACAGAACTATATATACAATGGTCCTGTGCAATGTACCCTATAGTCCATCAGCCCTGAAGATAGCTTCTAGCCAGCTAATCTCTTTCTCCTTCTTCTTCCTCTTGCTCTTTTGGTACCATGTGCCCTTATGTATTAGTAAAAATAAACCTTTTTTTTAAACATTCAAGGTCACAGATGCCATATATTCTATTTACTGATCTCAGGAGATTTTTGATTACTGGTTCAATTTCTTTAATGGTTATGGGTCTGTTCAAATTTTCTATTTTTTCTTGTTTTCAGTGTTAATGGTGTGTGTGTTTCTAGGAACTTGTCCATTTCTTGTAGATTAGCCAATTTGTTGGCATATAATTGTTACAATATTCTCTTATTATTGTTTGTGTTGTTGATTGTGACCTTTCCTCTTTCATTCATAATTTTTTTCTATTTGGGTCCTTTCCTTTTCCTTTTGATAAATCTGGCTAGAGGTTTATCAATTTTGTTAATTCTTTCAAAGAATCAGCTCCTGATTTCATTGATCTGTTCTTTCTCATTTTTTAAAAATTTTGGCATCATTGATTTCTGCTCTAATGTTTATTATTTCCCTCCTTCTGTTGGTTTTGGGCTTTATTTGCTATTCTTTTTGTAGCTCCTTAAGGTGTAAGGTTAGGTTGTGTATTTAAGACATTGCTTCCTTCTTTAGGAAGGCCTAGATTGCTATATATGGTAAGAGTTAAGAATTTCTGGCCCAGGAGGTCTCTGAAGTAGAGAGATTAGGTGGGTAACCTACCCACCCCCAAATTGGTAGTTACACTTGAGTCCTGAGTTCTTTCTGTAAAGTTTAAAATATACTTGAGGAAAAAGGATAAGTGCAAAGGTAAAGCCAGAATGGGTGATCTGCTTCCTGCTTACTGTTTCTCTTGGTATTTACCATGTGATTTTCAAATAGCACACCTTACCTACTGCTATTTCATGGTGTTTCAGTATTCAACTTTAACTGTTTGTTGACTTTCTCCTGTGGAAGAAGACTTCCAGCTCTTTTCTCCCTCCCCACACCTCTTTTTCCATTCAGTTCATTGGCAGTCAAGAGCCTTTTCAATATGGAAACTTAGTCCTTGACACCTGATAGAAGCTATAACTTCTATCATTTGTTTGATATTTTTTCCTCTCTGTTTTCCTTGCTTTTAGTTAAGTGCTAGATCTCCTGGACTGAATGATTAATTTTTTCTTATTGTATTAGTCCTCTGTTATTTTGCATTCCTTTTATTTTTAACTTGCTAGAGAATTTTTTCAAATGTAGGAATTTACAGAACTATAACTTTTTTTTAACTTTTGCCTCTCATTTTTTATTTGCAGGAAACACCTTGTCCCTCTATTGGAGCATCCTATTCTTTCATAGATGTTATAGTTTGATTCTTTTATGTAATGTATTTTGAATTTTTTAAGTTTGGTTTTGGTCATTGGATTAATCCTATTCTAAGATTCTTTTTTCTGGTTTATCTATTTTAGTTCATCTTGTTCATCTAAAAGCCTTTTTAAAAAATGTTTGATGATCTATGGGTGTCCATATTTTAGAATGAGGGGTTGAAAGGCCAACTGGAAGTTGCTATGGAGTACACTTTTGTGTCCTTCCATCCCCACCTCCAACTCATATGTTGAAGCCTTAATCTCGAATAAGATGTTATTTAGAGATGGGGCCTTAGGGAGATTATGAGATTATGAGGATGGAGCTTTCAAGGTGAGATTAGTGCCCTGATAAGAAGAGACACCAGAGAGGCTTCTCATCCTTTTTCTGTCTTTGCTATGTGAGGAGTCCGGAAGAAGGCATCCATATGCAAACCAACAGGTGTGTTCTCATCAGGAACCAAATCAGCTAGCACCTTGACTCTCCAGCTTCTAGAACAATGAGAAATAAATTCCTGTTGTTTAAGCCACCCTATCTATGGTGTTTTATAGCAGCCCAAACTGACAAAGACACAAACTCTATGTGTGTTAGATGGGGCTTTTTTACTGATGGGTTTCTATGGCATTAAGTCTGATTTTTTAAAATGATTTCTTTTAAATTTATTTATTTTGAGAGATAGAGAATGAGCAGGAGAGGAACAGAGAGAGAGGGAGAGAGAGAATGCCAAGCAGGCTCCATGCTGTCAGTGCAGAGCCCAGTGTGGGGCTTGATGCTATCAACTGTGAGATCATGACCTGAACCAAGACTAAGAGTTGGATGCTTAACCCACTGAGCCAACCATGTTTCCCATAAGTATGATTTTTTTAAATGGGAATACCCTAACCATTGTAAGTCAGGGCATATTACACTTCTCTGTCAGAACTCTGCAGTGACACCCAATCAAGTCACTTACTCCTCCTTCAGGCCTTTCCATTTACTCTTCCCACTGTCTGAAAATTTCCTCAGATACTCACCTCAGCTTCCTCAGATTGTTGCCCTACTGTCACCCTCAGGAAAGTCTTTTCTGACCACCTTAGTTCAACTACCTCCTTTCCCTTTGCCTTCGTGTCTACTATCCCTGCTTTATTATTATTTTTTTTTGCCTGTTATGTATCTCTATCTGACATTACTTTATTACTTATTTGCTTTATTACTTCTTTCTTTCCCTCTTTATATCTTCCTTTCTTCTTTCTTTTCTATCTATATGTCTGTCTATGTATGTATGTATGTATGTATGTATGTATGTATCTATCTATCTATCTATCTATCTATCTATCTATCTATCTATCATCTACACAGCGTTTCTCCAACATCTAAGCTTTCTGAGAGCTGAGGTTTTTGTGAACTTCCATAGCCACAGTTCCCAGAACAATACCTGGCACATTGTAGGGACTCAGTGTCGTTCTGAATGCGGTTGTTTGGCTATGCAAGATGGAAAAATGGTTCTAGAGACCTGGGTTCTCCCTGTACAGAGTTTAAGCATTCCTCCCTGCCTTCCTCATGTGTTGATAACCACCATTGGTACCCATTTTCAGAGCTATCACAATTCCTGAGCATTTCCAGAATCCTGAGGTGCAAAGAGTCTTTCTTTTCGCTCCCAGTCCTCTAATATCCTATAGACCTAGGTTTCAAACTTTCTATGATCTGCAAAGTCAGTTACCACTTTCCTGTTTTCTGCCTCACAACATTTTGTCAATTCCTCTTACCTGTTCCCAGCCCTGCATGATGAGAAACTTTCCTAAATGCTTCAATGCAAAGAAAATGATAAATGGAAATATTCTGGATTTTTGTTAATTTGGATCTGACACAGTGTACTCAGGAGGAAATGAAATTACTTGCGGGATCAAATAGGTTGTGTGATTGTATGTGGGAGATGTAGAACAGACAGAAGCCAGGATATGTGTTTGGAGTAGATTATCTTTTTGGTTGCTTTCAACTGTAGAAGTCATGATTCAGTGATTCTGTGAAATGCTCTGAACTGTTAAGATAAAAGTGCTATGGACACAAAGAGCATTATTATTAGCTCCATTTGTTGAAGTGATGTTATAATCTTTGTTCATTTTCAGTTTTATTATTCATTTGAGCCTAGTGAATCTTCTCACCGGCTCCCCTTTTGTATTATCACAATATCTAACAGCTTTAATCAGCCCATTTGTCTTGACAAAAATCACACGGATGGCTGCCCTATTCACAGCACTGTTTTGTTTTTTAAATATCCATTCATCCATAGCTTCCTTCTCACAGAAAACCCCGTATGTATATTCAGTCTCAGTGTTTCCGTTCCACCAAAGAAAGGTCCCTTGTCTGTTTTCCACTAGCATAACCAGCTTTAATACTCATTGTCTGAGAACATTGTTTTTAATCATTTTATATTCATGTGGAACTCCTATGTAACTCCATTATTAGGACTCAAAACTAACCAGCATTACTTAATGGAATCTTTAAATAGGTTGTTAGAAACAATTTTATCTACTTGTGTTATTTAGTCCCATACTCTTCTTTCATCAAAAAATATATTCCCTTTTACATGAACTTGTCAGACTTGATTACTAGACAAGGAGAGCATTAATAAGATAAACTTCTTAGATTAGACTCTTATATGAAACTCAGTGTTTGACTGCTGTGGAATTATCTGGAATACAGTCATATATTCAGTTTCATTTGGTTACATTGGTTTCCTGTTGGTTAGACATCCAATTCTATTGCTATAAGGGTCAAGTTCTCTGGACTTTAGATGATCCATCTTAGTGGAATTTATATTATGCATTTCTTTCCTTGAGTAGTATTTTAAAGATTGTTTTGGAAGCTGATGATGCTTGCACAAGTTTCTGAATGCCCCGTCCATGATCTCCTAGGGGGCTATGCAGTAGCTGGGGCCTTGTAGAATAGACAGTGGAAGTCTGTTGTTAAGTGTTTTGCCTACAAAAGCAGAAATGTGAACTGGCCAATAAATTCTTCTTTAAGTCCTTGTAAAAAGTCAGTTTCAGGATGATCAAAGGAATTCTAGAGGTATAGATATTTTTTGAGGTTCTATTTTATTTTATTTTATTATTTACTTTATTTTTATTATTTTTTAAAGTAGGCTTCATGCCCAGTGTGTAGCCCAATGCAGGGCTTGAACTCATGACCCTGAGATCAAGACCTGAAATCAAGAGTCAGATGCTTAACTGACTGAGTCACCCAGACACCTCTAGAGGTCCCACTTGTTTTTACAGTTTATTTATTTTGAGAGAGAGAGAGAGAGAGAGAGAGAATAGGGAAGCATGGGTAGGGCAGAGAGAGACAGGAAAAGAGAGACTGGATCCCAAGCAGGCTCTGCACTGTCAGTGCTGGGCCCGACACAGGGCTCAAACTGATGAACCATGAGATCATGAGCTGAGTCAAAATCAAGAGTCAGATGTTTAATCAACTGAGCTACCCAGTTACCCCAGAGGTCCATTAAAAAATTTTTTTTTTAATGTTTATTTCCTTTTGAGGTGGGGAGAGGCAGAGAGAGAGGGAGACACAGAATCTGAAGCAGGCTCCAGGCTCTGAGCTGACAGCTGACAGCTCAGAGCCTGACACAGGGCTCAAACTCATGAAATGCTGAGATCATGACCTGAGCCTAAGTTGGACGCTTCACCAACTGAGCCATTCAGGTGTCCCCAAAAAAACATACTTAATGTTTTATTTAATTTTGAGAGAGAGACACAGAAAGACAGAGAGAGAGAGAGAGAGAGAGAAAATCTGAAGCAGGCTCCACACTGTCAGTGAAGAGTCCAACAAAGAGCTGAAAGTCACAAACTGAGATCATGACCTGAGCTGAAGTTGGCGGCTTAACTGACTGAGCCATCCAGGCGCCCCAAAAGATTCCATTTTAAAATGAAATTTATTTGTTTGAAAAGCATCAGTATAGAGTGCCCTACCCTTAAAATCTTTAATTTCGCTTTGATCACTTAAAATCTGATAATTGCCTTTTGTCACCCTCCATGATATTTTCTCAAGAATTCCGCTCAGATTATAGCATGTGTTGGGATTTTATTCCTAGGTCTACTTCTCATAGGCATTCCGTTTAATGTTACTGAACTTCAATTTATGTGCATGAAAAATTAGATTTCAGATGCCTGTCTTTGTATTGTTAAAGCAAATAAAATACAGGCAAAAACTAAGATAACTTTGGAACTATCTACCCTTGGTGTCATGTTTCTTTGCTTCTTCCATTAGTATGTATAACTTGTGTCTATTTGTGTATTAGTATTATATAGATAGATATTTTATAATAAGGAACAAGGAGAACATAATTATAAACTTTAATCTCAGAATGACTATTTAAGTGCTCAGACCTTCAATTTTCCTATTTACCCACAGAAATAGCAAGACAAATACAGGCATATATAGCTCTACCAATTGCTGTGTTTCCCTGATTTTACATCTGATCAACTGCTGGCAAATCAAATCGTGTTTTTAGTATATAGAGGTGGGAGGTGGAGGTGGCATGCTATTTAAGGAGATCTTTTTATGAATTTAACAGTTAACCCCCTAATGCATCTACCTTTATAAATTGGAATTTTTAATAATGGGTTTTGGTAAAAGAGTAATTCAAATTTTAGAAATGAAGTCATATTTTAAATGTACTCAAGCATTCTTTTTAAAATGTTACCTAATCTCATATCCTTCTATGAATATGTTTTCTGTTTTATTGTTTACATTTTCAATAGATTTTGATCTTTATAAGTCATTTTTAGTTTTTCTTAAAGTAGGGCACAGCTGGATTACTTTTCTTTATCCTGCAGAGGCATAGTGTAAGGTAATTCGTTAATATTCCCACCATTCTGGAAAGATGAATAAAACATGGAGCTGTATATACTGTTGACCTCTGTTCTCACCTTTTCTCCTCATGTGTGGGAGAATTTGTAGTGGTTGGAAAATTGGCATGGATACGTTACTTGGTTAATTGACTATCTCAAGGCTTGTTAGTGTTTTCTTCAAGATACATTTTTATTTTATAAAAAGAAATAAAAATAATTCAAGTAGAAGTAAAAGAAAACAAGGACAATAGGAACTTGAGAATTGAAAAATTTATTACAAATAAAATAACTGGCATAAGAGCAAAAAAATCCTGAAAGCTGTAATTATTAAATTTCTTCTTAAGCCTGGAGCATGATAGTGAGTTCTCATGATAGTGAGGTCTCCTAAACTTCCCATTCCTCCATTTGTTGTATGCTTTCTCTTCAAGCATAAAGCACTTTTGTGTTATTTCTGATATGTTCTAGAAAACTTTTAAAATCCTCTTTGGTTCTGATGGTCAGCCTTATTTCTCCCTGAACCCCCTCACTACCTCCCCACCTCTCTGTCTCTATGTCTCTCTCTCATACACACACACACACACACACACACACACACACACACACACACACACTTCTCTGATACGCTTTCTTACTTGGGCATGTACTACATTTCCATGGACTTCTGTAAGTAAGTGGTGTTCTCTTTCTCCATTTTGCAAATGAGGAAGCCACTGATATCTAAGGCATTGTCTTATCTTCTGATTTTAAAATAAAATCCTCAAAGGCTGAAAATATTGCAACTGGGATGAGGATCTTTCCTTCCTCTTTTGCTGCCCTGGCTTCTGTGGGCTTAAGGGTGGTTTAAACTTAAAGGGAAAAAGTAAAAATTTTGACCCTCCATACTCTGGTTTCAGCCTCTTGCTTAGCCTGTGAGGCATACCAAGGTGGCAAGGTGGAGAAATCTGGGTTCTGGATCCTTCTTTCCTTTTTTTTTTTTTAAGCTTCTTTATTTATTGAGAGAGAGAGAGAGAGAGAGAGAGAGAGAGAGAGAGAGAATCTCAAGCTTGACCTCAGGAACTTTGAGACATGACCTGAGCCAAAACCAAGAGTTGGATGCTTAACCAACTGAGCCATTGAATAAGGAGGACTGGGTCTTTATTTCTGTAAACTGACCATCACCTAATCAAATAACTTTCTCATGCCTAAAAATCTTACATGCTTCCGTCTGATGCTGCTTTCAGAAAGCTAGTTAGACCTTGCTCAAGTTTGGGGATCCCTTAGAAGTTATTTACTGTTATCTAAGAAAGCAGACCCTTGCTAGACTGATATTGCCTGCTTCCTGTAGGTTATGGTGTCCTCTGGTTACATTAGCTGATGGCAATTCTCCTGGATAAATACATCAGCCAGTAAGGCTATTGTCACTGAGAGGAAAAGATCCCCTCCCCTTCCCCCAAGAAAGACAGACCATAAAGGGTAAGACATTTTGCAGTGGCACTGAGGCAGAAATCTTAGGGATCCTGCTTGGTTGCAGGCTCATTGTTGGGCTCATGCAAGTTTTTCTCCCCTTCTGGATCCCCAGTCTGAAAATAAAATGATTTTGTCACTAGGGAAAAAGCCTATACCTATTGGTATTTTTCTTTGTTTTGATTATTTTTTAAAATAGCTTTGAATTTGCTGAGATATAACTCACATGCCTACAATTCATCTTCATTTGAAGTGTACAACTAGATTTTTTTAGTATGTTCATAGAGTTACACAGCCACCTGCATGAACTAATTCAGGTTCATACCCCCTGAAAGAAACCTTATACCCATTAGTACTAAATCCCCCTTTTCCTTGTGTCTCTTTTCCCTAGCCGTAAGCAATCCCTAACTTACTGTCTGTCTCTGTAAGTTTCCTTATTCTGGACATTTCTATAAAAGAATTTGTACCATCTTGGCCTTTTTGACTGACTTCTTTCACCTATATAGTTTTTAAGAGTCAAATGTATTGTAGCATATGTCAGTACTTCTTTCCTTTTTATGGCTCAGTAATAGTCCTTTGTATGGGAATACCACATGTTATTTATCCATCATCAGGTAATGGACATTTGCGTTGTTTCTGCCTTTTGGCTATTTTTATTGAGATGTGAATCTTTCATCATATATATGGTTTGCAAATATTTTCTCCCATTCTTTGGTTTGTCTTTTCACTTTCTTGATGGTATCATTTGCTGCACAAAAGATTTTAATTTTGACTTAGTCAATTTATACATTTTTTTCTTTTGTTACCTGTCTTTTTGGTATCATATCCAAGAAACCATTGCCTCACCCAAAGTCATGAGAACTTACGCTACTTTTTTAATGAAAGTTTTATAGTTTTGGCTTTTATATTGTGTCTAAAATCCATTTGTTTATCTTTTCATTTCAGAATTGATCAAAACACTGAATACCCTTGAAAAAAATCATCCAATGGTCCATCTTGTAGCAGTTCCAGATAACGGAAAAGCTGATGAGAAACATGTGCTGAATACTTATGGTTTCAAGCTGTTTCCATTGTTTTTCCTTCACTTCTGCTACAGTAAGTTTTAAGTTTAATTTTGTTTGCTAGCATGGCTGGCCAGTGGAAGGAAGTTTCTTTATTGAAGTCTGAAACCAATAGCTGATGGGTGTTGAAGTAAAGCATGCCTTATTGTTATTGAGTTATTATATTTTTCTATGATATTTTTTTTGCTTTTTATTTAACACCCAAACCCTTGTCTATTATCTTTCTCTAAGATTGTTTTCAGCTTCTCCTTCTCACATGATTATAGAATGTGACTTTTTCCAATCTCTTTAGTTTCTCATTTTTTATTATTATGTTCTGGAAGGTTTTTTAAAAGCTTTTATTCCTTTGACAAGCTTTTTTAGAAAAGATAATAATGTTGTTCTGTACCATTATTCTGCAGTAGTCACAGCCTTTAATGTATTTTTGGAAATTTAATACACATTAAGCAGCAGAAGATTTATGCTTGACCTTTCAAATGACTATCAACTGGATTAGATTTACTAAGTAGCCATTGATCTGACCTCACTGGTGCTTCCAAATTTAGATAGTGACACCCCACCCCACCAATATATAAAGCTCTAGTGATAATCTGAATGAAGGAATAAGGAAGTTAACTGCTGAAGATGTTTAGTAATGGTCAGGCCTCATCTGACCACATCTTACACAAAGTTGACTTCCATATTTCTTTTCAGAGGTGGCCACACATGTTATTAAGAGAGTCTTTGGTTTGTCCCCTTCACCTCTAGGGAAACAGTTATCTCTGTTGTCCTTAGGAAAACTGTATTCCATATAGCGGTTGTCTTCCTGCTCCCCAGGAAATAATCTGCTGGAATTCAAAATACAATTATCACGCTTGACCACTTTCTTATATCCTGGAGCTGACCATTATTAATGGCATCCAATTACTCATAGCAATCAAGCAGCTGACCTTGCTAAACAGATCACAGCAGTGGGTATTTGACAGTCAGTCTGCTGGCTGGGCATAATAGGAGGAGACAATGTCATATCCTGGTCATCTTTAGCAAAAACAGCATGACATTTGCAGACTTACCAGAATGCTTTTATAACTTGATTGCAAGACTTAGTGTGTCATTATTTTAAAAGCATATGTTTATAATATGCTGGCAGGACATGGGAAAAAAAGTTGATTTAGGTAAGCCTGGCATTTGGGAATCTCTTTGGTTTATCCAAAGTCATTGCTAATTAACTGCTTGACCTTTGGTAAATCATTAGGCTTTCTGAGCCTCAGTGTCCTCAACTCTAAATGAAGGCATTTTGGCTATTTTCAAGGGTGATGGTAAAGGATCAGTGATATAAAAAACTATGGAACAGTCAGGTAAGGAGAAGTTGCTCAATCATTGTCAGTTTCCTATCTATAGTATCAGTCTGAGTCCCAGCTCCAGCAGAGGTAAAAGACATACCATAGAAGCCTTTTTATTCACCAAAGTTCAGGATAGGTTTTGACTCTTACATGAATGTGGCTTTTTCATTCAGCTTTTTCCACAAGCTCACAGTTGAAGGTTTTCCTTTATTGAGCAGAGGTATTTAAGTGTGATATTTGTTTGCGGTTAAGGAGCCTAAGCATTAAAAACTGACATAAATTTCCAGATGGTTGGCTTTTGACCCCTCCATTTCCTTGACTGTATTTTCCCTTTGAGTTGGCATGATATATAAATGGTTCTGATTTAGCTGCAGAAAAGAGCGACTTGTTTACTTTTGGAAGTACGTTAATTCTCTCATGCCACTAGGAGGTGGATTTTCACAAGGAACTAACTTTATGTGAGTTTTGAGCCAAGCAATTTGAAAGTGTTTGGAGAAATGCCCACAGTTTATAGTCCCTCCAGGGTCACTAGCATGTTCTAATTCAAAGTGACCAGAGAAGTTTTCCTACTTCCTTGTGGCCATGTGAGATGCCTCAGTGTCATTTGCATCCAAATTAAAAAAAAAAAAAAAAGTAATTCATATGTTTTTAGATTCACTGGAGTGAAGTAAAGAAAATACTCTCTTTAGAATTTCTTATACATGCTGCTCAACAGTGGTAGATACAGAGTGAATTTAATTTGCCTTGAACATCAGGAAGCATTTAGCAAAATTCACTAAGAGAAACAGGAACTTCATTTTAGAGAAGGTGTTCATAGCGTCAGATTAGCCCTGAGGACAACTGGGAGTTTCCTGGTAACTTGCAAAATTGCCTCTTATTTTGCACTCCAGATGGATCATCTGGATATATAAGTAGGTGAAGGGAAATGAAAGAGTTTTGTGGTGGCTTGGGACTCTGGTATATTCCACCTGCAAATTAGGCAATTCAGGAAGTGGCCCAGTTGGCTTTGTAGACAGTAAAATTCTGTAGTGGTTAAGGGCATGGTCTTAACTTCTGACGACTTAGTTTCAAATGGTAGGCTTTTCACTATATGATTAGTGTTTTCTTATCTGAGAAATGGTAGTAACTGTGAAGACTTTTGGAGAATGTAAATGAAATCATAAATGTACTAATATCCTGGTGCTAAATGTAATGAATTGAATAATATCTTCCAAAAGAGAAGTCAGTGTCCCAACCCTTGGAATCCGTGACTGTGACCTCATTTGCAAAAGGTCTTTGAAGATCTAACTAAGTTAAGGATCCTGAGATGAGATCATCCTAGGTTAACCTGGATGTTCTAAATCCAATGGCAAGTGTCCTTAGAAGAGACGGAAGAGGAAAAGACAGACACACAGAAGAGGAGGCCATATGAAGACAGAAACAGAGACTGAAGCGCTGCACCCACAAGCAAACCAGTGCAAGTAACCACCAGAAGCTTGAAGAGACAAAGAATTAAATCTCCCCTAGATATTCTAGAAAGAGTGTGGCCCTATCGATGTCTTGACTTCAGATTCTGGCCTCCAGAACTGTGGGAGGATACTTCTTTTGTTTCAAGTCACTCATTTTGTGGTAATTTGCTCTAGCAGCCACAGGAGGTAACGGACTGAGCATAGTATCTGGTCCATGGTCAGTATTCTGTGAGTAGTAGCCTGAGTGTTCAGATACAGTAGATCTTTTCTGGGGGGAGAAAAAAGGTGTGCTTTCACAAAATCCCTTTAAAACTTTTGTTCTGCCTGGTTCTTTTAGCCTTAACTTATTTGCTCGCTCATTCATTCATTCATTCATTCAGTTAGTGTTTTAGAATTTGGTAAGCAATTTCCATTTAGTGCTAAGTGTACTAGATACTTTTAAAAGAACACTGCATGTGGTGAATGGAATGCAAAAGACCCCAGCCTCACTGATTTTACTCTCTAGTGGGAGAGGCAGATGGATAGAAAATAAATCCTCACTGCAGTAAGCACTATGAAGAAATCTGGTTGGGTTTAGGGACAGAGAAGAACAGAGAGGATTAAATAGGGTAATTGGGGTGATAGGCTCCCTGCAAGGAAGGAAACAGGGAGAAAAGCAGAGACGTTGATTTTAAGCAAGTAACTGAGCCTGAAAACCTGTGGCAGAAGTTACAGAGAGAAACACAAAAGTATTTTTGTCGAGGACTTTAGTGGCAAAGCAGAGGGTTGACTTTGGGATTTGACTTTGCATTAGGCACGAGAAACAAGACATTTGTATCTACGGAGTAGAATACTGTTGCTGTCCATAAAGCAACAAGGCAGTTTCCTAGATGTTTCAGGGCAGAGGTTGGCAAACTTTTTCTCTAATGGGCCAGATAGTAAATATAGCTTGCGGGCTGTATGGTTTCTGTTGTAACATTTTGACTTTATGTTACAGCATTAAGCTGCCATAGACAATATGGAAAAAAGTGTGCCTGGCTGTTTCCCACACTTCCATTTACTGGACACCGGAACTTGAATTTCACGTAATTCTCACATATTTTGATATATTTTTCTTTTTATTGCTTTCTGTCAACTGTTTAAAAATGTAATAACCCTTCTTATCTCAGGAGCCATACAGGAACAAGCAGTGGAAGGCATATGGCTGGAAGGTCATCATTTGCCAACCCCTGTTTTAGAGTGCAGCTTCTGCTCTTACAAGCAGAGAATCAACTTCCAATGCCTAGCGATTCTGTCCTATGCAGCAGGCAGCAGGCGGGAGTGGACACTTGTGGGGAGCAGATGACCCATTGGGGGAAGTAGTGTGCTATCTGTTCAGAATTCTCAGTTCTTGCTGGCCTGATAAACATGGGCCTGAGCCTGAATCAAAAATGATTTTTTCCCTTGCTTCGTGAATCAACATGTAATGATAATGTTTCTTCTTGATGGTTCAGCTATAAAAGTGCAAATTATGCATGAAACTGATGTGCGTTATTCCATAATGAACAAATCTGATAGAAAAACACATTAGGTATTTATATCGAAAACAAGTCACTCATAACTATTAAAGACATTTTGAAAGGGAAAAGTATGTTCCTAAAAACATGAATGGCTTGAAATTGGGCCCATTCAGTTATGACCAGGGAGATGGAGCACTGTGTTCTTACAACATCTTGTTGGCATAAAGCTCAGTTGGCTTAATGGCCATAGATTTATGACATCATTTCCTAAATGATAGTACATTTCTGTATAATGTGGCGTTTATAACCTCCACCAGACTTTGGGCTCTGGAAATAGGTTAATAAACAGATGGTTACAAATTTGAATTTGTCAAATGCTTTGTGGATTCAGGTATCTTATTATTCAGACCTTGTGGGTCCTCTGCAAATGGAGCTTAAGTTTTGGCTTCTCAATCTTTAAGCATCTACCTCCATCTTTCTTTAAAACCTCATGTTTGGGGCACCTGGGTGGCTCACTTGGTTAAAGCGTCTGAATTCGGCCCATGTCATGATCTTACAGTTCTTGAGTTTAAGCCCTGAACTGGGCTTGGCTCTGACAGCTCAGACCCTGGAGCCTGCTTTAGATTCTCTGTCTCCCTTTCTCTTTCTGCCCCTCCCCCACTTGTACTCACCCATGCTCTCTGGCTCTCTCTCAGTAATAAAGAAAAAACATTTATAGATAAATAAATAAATAAAACTTCATGTTTTAGCTATGCTGATTCTATACAATACCCACAAAAAGTACATCCTGTTGTCAATAAGTTTTTGTATTTTTAATGTATGTGTGTTTTGTATGTTTAATGTATGTATGTTTTGTATGTTTAATGTAAGATGCCAATTTAAATCAATCCATTCTCTGCAGATCATAGATATTTTATTTTTTTATTTTTTATTTATTTTTGAGAGAGTGAGAGCATGAGCAGGGGAGGGGCAGAGAGAGAAGGAGACACAGAAACTGAAGCAGGCTCCAGGCTCTGAGCTGTTAGCACAGAGCCCGATGCGGGGCTCGAACCCACGCACCGTGAGATCATGACCTGAGCTGAAGTCATACGCCCAACCCACTGAACCAGCCAGGCGCCCCCATAGATATTTTAGAGCTTAAGGAGGCCTCAGAGATGACGTTACCCAACTTCTTCATTTTATACCTGAAAGAAATGATGGGGAAGTGACTTCCTAATTCATTAGTTTTACCATTAACTGTAGCTGGTTTCTATCTCACTCTGTAATGAGCTCGGCTTTCCTCTGTACACTCTGAAATGCTTACTCAGTGGTTTGTAGAGGGGAAAAATTTATTCCCAGCCTCTCTTGTATCATCTCTGTTTTCCTAATAAACATATCTGGGATATCAGGAAATCACAAATGAGTTGTCATAGTAACTTTCTTTTCATATAGCCTATGGCTTTGGACCTTTATACTAGGAACCACTCCTTGTAATATTGTTACCCATATTAAGAGGGTAGGTTAAGGGTGTGCACACTCACCTCAGAGAATGGAAGAAAAAAATCATTCTAGAGTAGGGATGTGCTCTGTAAAAGAGGCAGGGTGGGTGCTCTGTACATGTTAAGGGAGATCAGCTTGTGGCTATTCAGGTGACTGAGACTGGTGATGGGGTGCGGTGCATGGCTACTGGGGCAGCAGTCAATACCAAGGCCTCTGGTCAGTGACAGACACTGGAGGCACTCCAGACAATGGTCAGTGTTGTCTCTAAGCAGGTAGCAGAGAGATTATTCCCCTGGATTTGGTAATAGGATTCAACTCTGGGAAGAAGCTCTTACAAAAGATACTTCTGTCCTCAGTGGAGGGGGGATGGTGTCCAGAAGAGTAGGAATGAGAGTTTTCCAGAACTAGGGAAGGGGAGCCAAGAGTGGAACCCAGAAAGAAAGGCAGTAATAAAGGAGAGGCAAAGCAGTTAGACATTAAGCACATATTCCCCCTGTCTGTTTGGGCTCTAGGAAGGTGAGTTCCCAGTGAAGTCAGCTTTCTAGAGAAGCAGAACGATAACAAAGGCAGGGTTGTGGGCAATGACCTGGTCCACCCCTGTCACTCCAGTGTAGACTGTACTCAACAGTTGTGCTTGATCCCTGTCTGCCTTCACATGGTCTGTTGGGCTTGATGATGTTCACTTGCTCTCCAGAGATTTTCAATTTGAACACTTCTGTGAAAACACATTCCTCATAAAATCTGGAGAAAATCACTGTTCTTCTAATGGCTCTTGTTCCAGGGGAAAAATAGACAATATCAATCCATTTCATAAAAACCTATTCCTTATATGGCAGAGTTATAGTAATGGATATGGCTTTTTATGTATTTAAGGTCATACTTAGAGAGTTATCAGACTGGCAGGCAGTGATTTCTATCTTTGATGTAGTTCTTGTTTTGGCATTTCAGGACATCTGATTTTTAGCACTACTGATATTTATAAATAGTTGAATCATAAAAAAAGATAAAATTTAATGTCCCTTTCAATTTCATTGAAAACGCCAGTCTCTGTGATAGAAATGTCTGGTCTTTTCTTGACCCATCCTTGCTCCTTGTAGGGGAGGCAGTCCACCTAATTGCTGTGTTTTGCCAGGTCTTGGTTCTGTTTCTGGACACATTGCATATTTCAGAAGAATCTCGAGTCAGTTTCAAGCCCATCTTGATGCTCTTTCCCGTGTTCGCCAGGCTGCCCATATATGGGTCTAGGTGAAGTTTCACATATATAACTAGCATATACTTATCAGCTCAGTCATTATATTTGTTTTCCAGGATTGGAACTCAATAATTCCATTCTTTGGAGTCTTGGCTAGTCTGTTTTGTTTGGGTTTTGCTTGCAAAAATGTAGTTGTTTGGGGTGGCATTTCTCTTTTTTAATTTTTTTAAGTTTATTTATTTTGAAAGGAGAGAGAGAGAGGCAGAGAGAGAAGGAGAGAGAGAATCCCAAACAGGCTGCATACAGTTAGTACTGAGCCAATGTGAAGCTTGAACCCATGAACTGTGAGATCACGACCTGAGCCAAAATCAAGAGTCAGGCATGTAACCAACTGAGCCGCCCAGGCACCCTGCTGTAGGTGGCTTTTTGACTTCTATTGTTGTGTAACTCCCACTTCTGGGTCTGGTTTACCATCCTTCATCCTAAGTTCCTTCCCTGAGTAGCTGGAACCTACTTTCTATTTTTACTTTGGACATGGAACTTGATCTGTGGAATTTATTTTCTTGACCTGATTTGTACTTAAAAAAATTTTTTTTGCATTCTTTAGTGATTGCCAAGCCTCTTTCTTGTTCTAGAAGGCCCTCTGTGCTTTGATTCAGCCTTTTATCAAACATCACTCCCATATTATTCCCTCGCCTTTCTGTACCAATGTCTTGATTCCTTCACCCCTCCAACTTTTTTCTGGTTCTCTGGGCTCCTTAACAACCACATATCAGTACTCTGATCATCAATACCTCTGACTTTGGTCCTGGACATCTAAGAATCTCCTCATTCTTTCCTATATCAAACCTACCAGATGTCAGCACTAGATTCAAACCAAACCAAACCCAAACCAAGCCAAACTAAATCATATGTACTTAAAGAAAACATAAATAGCACTATACCACCACAGGATTAGTGAAAAAAATCAGGCTGTATGCCTACATAGCCTTATATGTATTATATACATATATATGTATTATATACATATATATGTATTATATACATATATACAAAATAAACCAGGTTTATTTTGATAGATTATCTACCTTAAACAAAAATACTTCTTGTAGAGCTCTATGTACAACATGAAAACAACCTTGAGTTATAGTTATAAAGCCTATTTGGATTAGAAAGGAATTTGGCTCACCAGTACCCTTCTCTTCTTTGAGATGGCTGGTAGAATTTCCTTAAAATATTTTAATTATTTGAAAGAATATTCTAGGGCTTTCTATTATTTATTGCCTTTGATATAACATGAACACAATGCCTGTAACTGGTTTTCACAGCATTTGGGTTTTGATCATTTATCTTTTGATTTATTGATTAAAAACATTTCCCTCACTGAGAGGTTTTCTTTTATATGTTGTGGGATATCACTTGGTTTTGTAAAATAGCCTAGAAGAGAAAATAAAATACTAATTTTTAAAATCCAATTTATAACATTGTTTTTAGTTACATTTTGTCATCAAGTGGTATGAGGCAATCTTCCTTAAGCCTATTAAAAGAGGCTTCTTTAAAAACATTTTCTTTAAAAAGCAAGAAAATTAACATAAGCTTTATTTTTTCAACCTTTTAGAATTATTACATGGTTTATAAGTAAGCATATAGTTTTTCTTGATGAATATGCTATGCTTACTTAAAAAGCATGCCTATTCTTCTGTTGGAATATTCTATGAATGTCAATTTTATTCAGTCTTCCTACATCCTTACAGATTTTCTGTCCACTTGTCATATCAATCACTAAGAAATAGGTTTTAAAATATTCAACTATAATTGTTAATTATCTATTTCTCCTTAAATTGTCAGTTTTTGCTTCCTTTAAATTCATATTTAACTGCATACTCATTTAGGGTTTTTATGACCCCTTGATGAGTTGACATTTTTATCATTATGACTTTTTAATCTTTATTCTTGGTAATGTTTTTTGTTTTAAATTTTACTTTATCTACTATTAATGCAACCATTCCAGATGACAGCATGAATATTTGTGTCCCCCAAATTCATATGCTGATACAGTCTCCAGAGTGGTGGTATTTGGAGCTAGAGTCTTTGGGAGGTGATAAGATCATGAAGGCTCCATCCTTATAAAAGATTATAAGATTGCTGCCTTTATAAAAGAAACCTCAGAGAACTTCCTTGCCCCCCTGCCATTTGAAAAACCACAGCGAGCAAACAGTCTTCTGTAAACCAAGAAGTAGGCCCTTACTAGATATAGAATCTACTGGCACCTTGATCTTAGACTCCACTATCTCCAGAATTGCAAGATAAATTTATGTTGTTTATAAGTCACCCAGTCTATGGTCTCTTTTATAGGAGTCTCAACAGACTAAGACATCAGCTTTATGAGCAATATTTGAATAGTCTGTTTTTCCATGAATTTACTTTAAACCTATTAATCAGGATCTTTATATTTGAAAGGTTCTTTTGTAGATAGTACATAGTTGGGTCTTACATTTCCATCTACTGTGACAATGTCTGCCTTTTAACTGGGATGTTTAGACCACTTATATTTTAGGAAAACATTGGTTTAAGATTGGAGAATTGTAGTTATTTGTTTCTCAAATGTTTGATGGTATTTACCAGTGAGTTTCAGTTTTGTTGATTTTTTCTATTGGTTGTCCACTGTATATAGCATTGATTTCTACATTACTTTAATTTTTTCTCCATTATACTTTGTGTTTAATTTAATCTTATTTTTCTAGCTCTTACAGTGAATCTTATATCATTGATTTTAAGCATTTCTTCTTCTCTAAGGTAAACATCTAAAGATACAAATTTTTCTTTATAGACTACCTTAATTACAGCCCACAAAATTTATTACGTTGTGTTTCCTTTACCATTCAAGTCAAAATAGTTTCTGTATTTTTATTCATGTTTTATTTAGAATTATATTTCTTTACAAGTTGTTTTTCTTTTTTAATTTTTTTAAATGTTTTATTTATTTTTGACAGAGAGAGAGAGAGCAAGGTAGGGTCAGAGAGAGAGGGAGATACAGAATCTGAAACAGGCTTCAGGCTTTGAGCTAGCTGTCAGCACAGACCCAACGCGGGGCTCGAACCTACGAACCGTGAGATCATGACCTGAGCCGAGGTCAGATGCTTTACCAACTGAGCCACCCAGGCGCCCCTAGAATTCTATTTCTTTTTAACATTACTTAATTTTTTAAAATTCCAGTATAATTAACATACAGTGTTATATTGGGTTCAGGTGTATAATATAATAATGATTTTACTCATGTGAAATTTAAGAAACAAAACAACTAAACAAAGAAAAGATGAGATAAAAACCAGACTTTATTTTTTTTTAACCAGAATCTTACTGAGGTTTATTTATTTATTTATTTAACAAATAGTTTATTGTCAAATTGGTTTCCATATAACACCCAGTGCTCATCCCCACAAGTGCCCTCCTCCATGCCCATCTCCCCCCTCCCCCCCACATCCATCAGTCCTCAGTTTGTTTCTCAGCATTCAAGAGTCTCTCATGGTTTGCCTCTCTCCCTTTCCCCCACCATTTCCCCCCTTCTTCTCCCCCATGGTCCTCCGGTAAGTTCCTCCTAATCCTCCTATACGTGCAGACATATGATATTTGTCCTTCTCTGCCTGACTTATGTCGCTCAGCATAACACCCTCAAGGTCCATCCATGTTGCTACACATGGCCAGATTTCATTGTTTCTCATTGCCATGTAGTATTCCATGGTATAGATAAACCACATCTTCTTGATCCATTCATCTATTGATGGACACTTAGCCTCTTTCCATGTTTTAGCTACTAAAAACCAGACTTTAAAAACAAATTTTTTTTTTAAAATTTATTTCTAGGAGAGAGAGAGAGAGAGAGCATGAGCAAGGGAGGGTCAGACAGAGAGGGAGTCACAGACTGAAACAGGCTCCAGGCTCTGAGCTGGCAGTCAGCACAGAGCCCGACGCGGGGCTCGAACCCACGAACCGCGAGATCATGACCTAAGCGAAAGTCGGACGCTTAACCGACTAAGCCACCCAGGCACCCCTAAAAACAAATTTTTAAATGTTTATTTTTTATTTTTTATTTTTTTTGAGAGAGAGAGAGCGTAGGCGAGCTGACATGGAGCTCAAACTCACAAACTATGAGATTATGACTTGAGCCAAAGCTGGATGCCCAACCGACTGAGCCACTTAGGTGCACCCAAAAAACAGACTTTTAAATGTAGAATTATATTTCCAAATTTTCAAATATTTGGGGATATTAGAGGTATCTTTTGTTGTTTATTTTTAATATGATTCTATTTGAGTTAGAAAATATATTCTATATGTTTTCATTCCTTCAAAATTAAGGCTTGTTTTCTGGCCCAACACATGGACTATCTTGTGAATGTACTATGTGCACTTCAAAAGAATGTGAATTCTGCAGTTGCTTTTTGTAATGTTTTATGTCGCAGTTACTTGGTTTCAATTAATGTTCTTGAATTGTTTGATAGTGTGTTTCAAATATTTAATATTCTTTGATTCTTTTGTCATTATGACCTGTTCCTCCTCACTTTTACTGCTATTCCTTTTCTTGAAGCATTTTTGTCTGATTTTAAATATAATTGGTCCAGCTTTCTTATGTGTATTGTTTGCATGGCATATATTTTACTATCACTTTATTTCCAACCTTTACGTATATTTATATTTAAATGCATCTCTTGTGGAGAGTGTATATTTGGTCTTGATTTTTTTTTCCTAGTCTAATAGTTTTGGCCTCTTAATTAGAATAGTTAGTTCATTTACACATAATGTAATTATTGGGATGGTTAGGTTTAAGACAACTATCTTACTTTTGATTTTCTATTCCTTCCCTCTATTCTTTGTTTTTTTCCTCCTTTTCTTTCTTCTTTTGGATTAACTGAAAATTTTTTTAATATTCTATTTTATCTTAATACCTCCTATGTTGTTGTCTAGATTTGCTCTAGAGATAAATATATTCATCTTTAGTTTATCACAATATAGCTTAAATTAATATTATACTGTGCTGTGGACTAAATATTTATATCCCCCCTCCCCCAAATTCATAGGTGGAAAGCCCTAATCCCTCATATGATGGAATTTAAAGATGAGGTTTTTGAGAGGCAATTAGTTGATTGTCTCTCAAATTAAGTGGAGCCCTCAGATGAGATTAATGTTCTTACAATAAGAGACATGAGAGAGATGATCTCTCTTCACCAAATGGAGATACAGCCAGAAGTTGTTATCTACAAACCAGGTAAAGGGCTCTCACCAAGAATTGAATTGGCCAGCACCTTGATCTTGTACTTCCCAGTCTCCAGAACTGGGAAAAGTAAATGTTTATTATTTAAGCCACTCAGTCTATGGTATTTATTATACCAGCCTGAACTGACAAAAGCATACCCCTTGATGATAATGTAAGAATCTTACACTGCTATGCTTCTATTTCTTCTCTATCATTTCTCCTATTGTTACAATATCTTTTACTTCTATATATGTTTAAATCTCACAATCCAATTCTATTACTTTTGCCATAAACAGTCTTTTAAACAAATTAAAAAATGAGGAAGCTTTGATTTTGTTTTTGCATTTGCCCACATAATTTATAATTTTCAGTGTCTTTAAATTCTTCTGATATATCAAGGGTCTGTACACTTTTCCTGTAAAGGGTCGGAGAGTAAATTCTTAAGGGTTTGTGGGTAATACAGTCTCCGTCACAGCTATTCAAATCTGCTATTATAGAGTGAAAGGAGCCATAGATAATTTATAAACTAATGATTATGTCTCTCTTTTAATGAACTTTATTCGTAAATACTAACATTGAATAATTTTCAAAATATTGTTTTCTCTCAATCTTTTTTCTGACCAATTAAATATGTAAAATCATCTCGTACACATCTAGAAACAAGTAGCTGCCTTGTTTTGGCTTGTAGTCTATAATTTGCCAACCCCTGCTATAACAGAATCCATGTTGAATTCTGGTGTCATTATGCCTCAGCCTGTTGACCATCTTGTAACATTTCTTATAGTACAGGTCTACTAATGACAAATCTTGTTTTTGTTTGTCTGAAAATCTTAGTACCTGTTCAGTTTTGAACAATATTTTCATAGGATGTAGAATGCTAGGTGGACAGGTTTTGTTTTATAACACCTTAAAGATGTTATTCCATTGTTTTCTGGCTGGTTGCACCTCTAATGCTATTTCCTCTGCCCCAAAGTGAAGGAGAATCCTGAAGCAAATGCAAATTTCACCTCACATGTTTCTTTTCTTTCGAGGAACACAGTCTATATCGTCTGTCGTCCAGTGCCTCAAGACAGTTGCTTTATATATTTTGCTCAGTTGTATATTTCTTTTTACACTGAGAATAGTCCTACACCTGCTATTCTGTCAAATTAGATCTAAAAGGCTATTGTGTATGTTCAAAACATACGTAGTGATTGGTTTATGTTATATTTATAAAAAGTCATGGTTGGTCCCTGAGAAGTATTTGTATTTAAGAGTAAATATCATGCTCTGTAAATTAATCTCTCCCATTCTGTATTTTTTTTAAACTCCCTTTTAAAAAAATGAGAATTCTAGCTAGTTGAACTATGAAGCCATAGCAAAAGCCTTAACCTAGGCCAGGAAGCTTGATGGACATAACCTCAACCAATCAATATTTATTGAGTGCCATCTGTGTACCAGATGCTCATAGGTCTCAGAACTGTTGCTCTTGCAACTTGAATATTATAAAATAAATCATGACATCACTTCTTGAGGAGAGGTTGAAGAATAATGTCGTGAAGCACACAAGATTCCACAATTCTAAAGCACTAGGAGTTGATCTCCCTGGAAAATGAGTGTTCTTTGAAAAGCAAAACAAAATGCTGAGAACCAAATTTTATTTCTAAGTCTGCTGGGATGATACTATTCAGTTCACAGTCCTTCCATATCTCTCTTTCCTTCTCTATAGAATGAAACTGCCATGCTCTATGATCTTTAGGTTCCCTTTGCTATCTAAAATTTGTGATTTCCTGCTTGTCTTTGTACTTTTTGTACCTTTTTTCTATCTCATGTACTTAGGACATAAATAGAGGAGCATAATGTTTGTGTGAGATTCTGCATTCTAAATGTGATTTTGATTATTCAGAATAGGAAATGTTAGAGAACACTTAAGTTGCACAAAATGGTTTTCTAAACATAATAGGTAGTTACCTTACATGTATGCTTTTATGTGTCCTCTGAGTCATATCTGCTTTCAGTAGCTGCTGACAAAACAGGATTTTACTGCTGAAAGAGCAACGGATCTAATATTGCAGCGAAAGAGCAGGCTGAATTTTATTTTGCCTTGGGTCATCAATAAAATTCTAGTCATGCTATGATCCTACACTCTTTATTGTTTCCCATGATACATCTCAGGTAAAAGAAAACTTTACTTTTTCAGGCATTGCAAAACTTAAATGAAGAATTAGAGAATACCTGAAGGGTCATACATAAGTAGTAGAGAGCTTGGGAAGGCATTCTTCCTGATGTAGTGACATATGTAAGTGGGTGTATTTATTACGGTTATGCTGACTCCTCTAATGAATAGAGCTGCATATAAAGTAGCTTGGAACAAGAGGACTTTGTCTCTCCCACATGTAGCAGTCGCTGGCAGGTGAATATGTAAGCAGTGCAGCTCCCTGTCTTGTTGTCATTCAGGAACCCATGTTGATGAGGCTTTGCTATAATTCAGGGTCTTAGAGGCAGACAGAGACCCTTCCAATACAATATATCATTAGTTGGATGCTGACGTTTTAGCTAATGCAGGCTCAGAAAAGGTGAAAGCATAGAGAAATTCAAGAGAGGTTTCTGAAGGCCAGTTCTCTTCGATTCTGTTGACTTCATCCATTTGGAAGAGAGGTGGAGAAATCTCAGAATTAGGAAACAAAGCCCTACCTATGTGATTCCTGAGCTCATGCTCTTAACCACTTTCTTACATTATTTTTTTCTGATATTAATTTGTCTTAGTCCATTCAGGCTGCTGTAACAGAATATCATAGACTGGGTAGCTTATGTGCAACAGAAAATTATTTCTCATAATTTTTGGAGGCTAGGTGTCTAAAATCAAGGTACCAGCAGAGACAGTATTTGATGGGGGCCTGCTTATTTGTTGATAGATGGCCTTCTTTTAGCTGTGTCCTCACCTGGCAGAAAAGGTGAGGGAGTTTTCTGGAGTCTCTTTTATAAGGACACTACTCCTATTCATGAGGGCCCTGCTGTCATGACTCAGTCATGTCCCAAAGGCCCCACCTCTAAATGTCATCAAACTAGGGGTTAAGTTTCAGCATATGAATTTTGGTAGGGGGGGGCAGATGTTCAGTCTATAGCATTGTCTAAATCTGAAATTCTACCAAATAAACTATTATTAGAATCAATCCTGTATGAACCTGTGCTAATAGAGGACAATGAAATTTTTATTTGAACGTTTCCCCCAATATTTCCCAAAGCCCCCCTTCTTTTTTTCATCCAGCTCTAAACTGGATGTGAGGGCAGAACTTCCTCTTTTTAATGACTTGGAGATCTATATTTGCCCTGGGAAATGAGGAGAACATAGATGAGCACACAATCCGAAATCACCAGCTGTTTCTGCCTTGCTGCTGCAAGGTTCATATCTTTCAAAGAAGGTGGGTTTTAAAATTCTCTAACTTAATCTATAGCCCTGTTTTATGAAAGGTCACTCACCTCTTTCTTCTGGATCAAAGAGGCTGAAACATTTTCTTTATTTATCATCATATTTGTTAGCCAATAATCTCAAGTTCCATGTAAAAACTTGTGCTCACGAATCTACCTTGGGATAAAAGACAAACAAACAAAAAACCTTCTCAGTAGTTGTTAATGTTTTATTTTCAAGTCCTCAGAGGTATTTCTGTCTTTTTCAACATATGATATTCAGTTCTCAATTGTGCCTCTTGAGGCTTTTCTGACTTTGGCCATTTTCCTTGACAGATATTTCATAATCCTGATAAACAGTACATATGATTTCAGCTGTCCAGAGAATATACTGCATTTAATAGTATTAGCTAAGAGAAAAGACACTTTCCATTTGAAAAGTATCCAAAGACACTTTCCGCCAAAAATTTGAGGCAAACATGCCAAGCACTTTGCTTCTTTTAAAAACATATCCGTCTAAGAGAATTGGAATTTCCATGAGTTTTACAGATAGAAAAAAATCTTTCACTTTGACCTTTAATTCAGAGTTGTCCTGGGATATAATGATAGGAACTCCAGTGGGCTTACCCCTTTAATAGAAGATGGGATCTTTCTATGACATTTGAGCCCATTGAAGACAAAATTAATTGAAGTTAGGAAATTTGTGGGCTCACACGGAAAAAGAAATGACCCATGTTTGTTGATTGATTATATCTACACTGTGAGATGCTGCCAGAGGTACTAACATGCCAGTGATATACTGAATATAGAGTAACTACCTCGTTATTTTACATGCTTTATTTTGTTGCAAAAATAGTTTGGGAGGAGTATAATTAATACATTCAATGGATGTGATTTTTCCTTTTTTTATTGTGGTAAAATACACATAACATAAAATGTACCATCTTAACCATTTTAAGTATATATTTTAATGGTATTAAATACATTCATCATGTTCTACAGACATCATCACCATCTATCTCCATAGCTCTTTTTATCTTGTAACACTGAAATTCCATATCTAGTTAGCAATAACTCCCCTTTCTCTCTTTTCATCTAAGTGGAATCATACAGTTTTTGTCTTTTTGTTCCTGGCTTATTTCACTTAGCATAATATCCTCAAGTTTCATCCATGTTGTAACATCTGTCAGAATTTCCTTCCTTTTTAAGACTGAATAGCATTCCATTGTATAGACATACCACATACATCCATTGGTCCATTCATCCATTCATCCATTGGTGAATAGTTGGGTCATTTCCACATTTTAACTATTGTGAATAATACGGCTATGAATATGGGTATACAAATATCTCTTTGAGACCTGGCTTTCAATTCTTAGGGTTATATACCCAGAAGTGAGATTGCCGAATCATATAGCAATTCTATTTTTAATTTTTAAAAAGTTATTATTTATTTTGAGAGAGAGAGCATAAGAGTGCATGTGCTTGCACACATGCACTAACATGAAATGAAGAGGGGTCAGAGAGAGAAGGAGGGAGAGAAAATCCCAAGCAAGCTCTGCACTGTTAGTGCAGACCAAACAGGGCTTGATCCCATGACCCTGGGATCATGACCTGAGCCTAAATCAAGAGTTGGACACTCAACTGACTGAGCCACCTAGGCACCTCTATTTTTAATTTTTTGAAGAACTAGCATAGTGTCATCCATAGCATTAGAACATTTTTCATTTCACCAACAGTGCACAAAAATTTTTACCATGTTTTTTAAGGGAGGCAGCTATGATGTAATAGTAAGTGCATCAATTTTAAAGCCAAAATAACTGAATATGAACTCTAGTTCCTGTATAGCAGTCATGTGACTGCTCATTCTAATCTCTCTGAATCACAGATTTCTCACATTTAAAAGATGCCTATGTCACAAGATGCTGTGATTTAATGAAATAATGTATGTAAAGGTCACTGAAACTGTCAGTTTTTATTAAAATGTGAATTATTTATTATGACATAATTGGATACTGAGGAACTAAGATTTATTCTCTTTTCTGATATACATATATATGTATACAGATATATATGTATATATATGTATATATATATATATATATGTAGGCACACACACATTCACACATACTTTATTTATTTATTCATTTATTTTTTATTTTTTTAACATATACTATTTTATTTATTTATTTTTTACAAATAGTTTATTGTCAAATTAGTTTCCACATAACACCCAGTGCTCATCCCCACAAGTGCCCTCCTCCATGCCCATCCCCCCCCCCCCACATCCATCAGTCCTCAGTTTTTGTCAGCATTCAAGAGTCTCCCATGGTTTGCCTCTCTCCCTTTCCCCCACCATTTCCCCCCTTCTTCTCCCCCTTGTTCCTCCGTTAAGTTCCTCCTAATCCTCCTATACGTGCAAACATATGATATTTGTCCTTCTCTGCCTGACTTATTTCACTCAGCATAACACCCTCAAGGTCCATCCATGTTGCTACACATGGCCAGATTTCATTGTTTCTCATTGCCATGTAGTATTCCATGGTATAGATAAACCACATCTTGATCCATTCGTCCGTTGATGGACACTTAGGCTCTTTCCATGATTTGGCTATTGTGGAGAGTGCTGCTATGAACATTGGGGTACATGTGCTACTATGCATCAGCATTTCTGTGTCCCTTGGGTAAATTCCTAGCAGTGCTATTGCTGGGTCATAGGGGAGTTCTATTGTTAGTTTCCTGAGGAACCTCCACACTGTTTTCCAGAGGGCCTGTACCAGTTTACATCCCCACCAACAGTGTAGGAGGGTGCCCGTTTCTCCACATCCTCGCCAGCATCTAGAGTTCTCTGATTTGCTCATTTTAGCCACTCTGACTGGCGTGAGGTGGTATCTCAGTCACACATACTTTTAGATAGTGTTAATGAATATTTCTCTATAGAGCTTACTATTCACAGTACCTACTGAGTTTCAGTAAAAGATAAATATCACACCAGTGATGATAATCTCATGGAGAAGAGTTCATTTGATACCATTAGTATAAGACTATCAGTAGGAAAATCCCTGCTGTGTAGTTGCAGCTATTAGTTTAGTCGTGTGCGATGCCCTGACTTGTTCCTTTTGAAGGACAGTATTTAAGACCCAAGGAGTTGTGTGCAGTCTATGATTGACTTGGGTTTTAGGAACTATGCCATTTAAAATCTTTGTCACCTAGGACAAGTTCCTGTGTCTCTGGGCTTCAACTTCTAAGTTTTAAAACTGAGAGATTTGGAATAAGTCATCTTTAGGGGCTTTTCCAGACTTTGAAACCTCTGGCTGTAAAGTCACTGTATGGTTAGTCTAATATGATCTGGTTGTTAATTCCTGCCAATGCTCTTAAATTTGGGTAGCACAGTGGATCCAGAAGCAATTTGTTGAGAGAGAAAAGTAATAATAGAAGTAGGAATAATTTATACCAATCATGACTGAAATTTCTTAACTGTAATAAGACAATGACCTGTGATTGGATAAGATCTGATAAAGTTTGTAGTCTTTGGAAGAGAAATTATGTAAAAAATGAATGACTATGCTTATTAGTATATAATTAATAAAAATAATATTATATTCCAGAGCAGCTCTGGGCAATAGAATATTCTGCAGTAATGGAAGTGTTCTATATCTGCACCATTATTGTGGCAGCCACTAGCCACTATATATCTATTGTGAATCTGAAATGACTAGTAAAGAGCTGAGAATTATTAATGTTACTTAAATTTATTTAAAGAAGCTTAAGTAGCCATATGTGGCTAGTGGGTACCTTACTAGAGCACAGTTAGAGAAGGTGATCTGGGGCATGCATGGGTGGCTCAGTCATTAAGCATCTGACTTCATCTCAGGTTATGATCTCACTGTGAGTTTGAGTTCCACATCAGGTGAGCTCAAGTCCCACTTCAGGTGAGCACCAGCCCTGATTCTTCTGGTGAACTCTGCTTTTCTCTCTCTCTCTCTTACCTACCACCCCTCACTCACTTGCACTCTCTCTCTCTCAAAAATCAAAACCAAAACAAAGGGGAATGTGATCTGTTCTTCTTTAGGGAAATCTGATTATTCATCATCCTGTGCATTCATTAAAACTAACACAAGGCATGTAGTAGATTGATAAATAATTTTGGCAGTAAAGGGTTTTTTTTTTGGAAAAAAAATCTGTGGTGAAGTATATTTGAAAAAGACTACATGTACATCTCCCATCACTTTTTTTCCTGAGATTCATAATACATATTAATATATGCTTTTGGAAATTCTCTAATACATAGATTTATTTTGTTTTAAATTTGCATTTCTCAAACTTACTCAACTACAGTATATGTGTGTAAGAGAGAGATTGAGAAAAAGCAGGAGGGAGGAAAGAGAGAGAAAGAGGAAGGAGGGGGAGAGAGAGATGGATGAGCTCACTCTGGGTAGCTGCCTGGATTCTGGTCTTCATATACACAGATGGATGATATTGATGGAGTAAAGGGATTTCTAGTAGAAACCAGAGGACGAGCATCTAGGAAACTAGGATGGAAAATATTTAAGGATTCAGAGCCCTCTGTGGAGTTGGGAAAGGAGGTTTATAGTTTGGAACTCCATATGAGACTGGTGGTCTTCATGAGGTGAGTATCTTCTCCTTTGAGAAATACTCACTGTTCCTGAATATTGAAAGTAATATTTGTTTATATATTTTTTAAGTCTTAGGGATCATTTATTTAGAAGTCTTTTCTATTTCTTTTTGGAGGAATGTCAACACTGAACCTGAATTTGGTATGTAAAGTACAAGGATTTCCCCCTATAAAGATTTTTAAAATTTATATTAAAACAAAAACAAAAAGTCAAATTTTTATTCTTGAGCTTCCATAATTGAAATTTTGGTTGGAGTTGAGTATCACATTTAACTAAAAATTCGTTATAGTTAATATCTAATAGAGCAAGAGGAAACGGAAATGAGGCTTCTTATTTATCTAGCTTTCTATCTTACTGAAAGTTGATGCATGAAAGTGTGAGTGAGGAGGGAAGCTGCCTGAAACCACTACCTGCTATAACATTTTTTTTTCCTCAAAGAGTAAAAATACTCAGTTACCTCTTGGTTTATGAGGCAATGAAATATGCCAGCACATAAATATTGACGCTGAGACCCATGGGATGTAGGAGTGCTAAGCACATTTACAAGACATAAAGACCATAAGCTAAATGAAGTTACATCTTTTCCTATAAAATGCAATATGTCCCTCAATGGATTTTACCATCCTGTTGTTTTTATTTTCTCCATCTTTATAATTGGAGACATCCTTCTGGCCCATTGAAAACACCACTAGTATTTCTTCCTGAAAGTTAGCCAACCTACTGATTATTCTTAAAATTCTGATTAGGTGTTTGCAGTTAAAATTAACACATCAGGGAAATGCCAGGATGGGAGCCGGAAGTTGAGAACAGGAAAATGGCTAAATAAAGGTATTAAAAAACAACTGTGGGAACAATATTGTGAAATGAAATAGATTTTTTAAATGGAAAATATCGTATTGCTTTTAACTTGCCTTGAAGCAGGAAGAATCTGAGTTCTGCCTACTGAATACAGCTGCTCTAATGTTTATTTAGTTTTTATCTACATGGACAGGGGCTCCATGGTAACAGCAGAAGTTAGCATATATATATATATATATATATATATGCAGATGCTGGTAGATGAGTAGATGTTAGAATTCTCTTGTTGGAAGTTGCCTAAAAAAAGTTTGGGACACATTGTGTTGGATCCCAAAGATTAGTGGGGAAAAATGCATTTCCTGATCAGGCTCTGCTTTACAGAATCATGTAAGAATTCCCTGGTGAGCTATGAAACTTTAGAAATGTTATTTCAGTTGTGTATATCTCTGTTCTCCCAACAAGATCATAATATCCTTGAGAATAGAGATAATAATAATAAATGTGTTCATTTAACAAACTTTTATCTTCAGCCTAGTAGATTACAGGCATTGTGCTAGGTCTTGCATCCAGCAATGAGTATTATAGTCATGGTCCTTGCTTTCAAGGAGCTTATATTCTTGTGCTGGGGGAGACCGGTAGTAAGCAAATGAAGGGCTGAATAAATTTCAGATACTGACAAGTGCTGAAAGAGAAATGAAGGTAATGTGATCAGGAATAAGGGTAGTCCAGGAAAACCTTTCTGAGAATGAATCTTGAACTGAGGCCCAGCATGAGAAAAGAGCCAGTCACAAAAGGGCAGACAGGTAAGAGAAATAACAAGCAGAAGACCTTAGAGTGGAGAGCTTTCTCCTTCAAAGACAGAAAGAAGACCAGGCCAAGGTGGCTGACCTAAAGGATCTCTTGGGAGAGTGGAACCAGATGTGGTCTGAGAGGCTAGCAGAGTCAGATCACTTATTTTGCTGAGTGCTTTACCGTACCTATGTGGCCTTTCATGGCCAAACCACAACTCTGATTTAAATTCCAAATCTCTGTCTTTTCCTCTAAAATATGGAACAAGGTAATAATGCCTGCTCTCTCCACTTCTATCCCATGTAGTACTAGAAAGTTCTAGGCAGAGCAATTAGGCAAGAAAAAAGAAAGAAAAGGCATCCAAGTTTGAAAAGAAGTAAAACCGTCTGTTTGCAGATGACCTGATGTGATATATAGAAAACCTTAAAGACTCCACAAAAAACAAAAACAAAAAAACCCAAAAAACAAAAAAAAAAAACCCAAAAAACAAAAAAGAAATCTGCTAAATAAATTCAGCAAAGTTGCAGGATACAAATCAATATGCAAAAATTAATAACATTTTTAAATGCTAACAACAAGCTATCAGAGTGAGAAATTAAGAAAACAATCCCCTTTATAATGATATCAAAAAGAATATAAAATACTTAGGAAGACTTGTACACTAAGAACTGTAAAACACTGATGAAAGAAATTAAAGGCAGACACACATGAATGGAAAGATATCTTATGTTCATGGACTAGCAGACTTAATATTATTAAACTGTCCATATTACCCAAAGTGAGCTACAGATTCAATGTAATCCCTGTCAAAATCTCAATGACATTTTTTTGCATAAATAGAAAAAAATCCTAAACACCATATGGAACCACAATGGAGTCCTAATTAGCCAAAACAACCTTGAGAAAAAACGATGCTGGAGGCGTCATGCTTCCTAATTTCAAAATATATAACAAAGCTACAGTAATTGAAATAGCTTGGGACTGGCATAAAATTAGACATTTAAAACAATAAAACAGACTAGAGAGCCCCAAAGCAATCTGTCACATATATGTTCAACCAATTTCTGACAATAGTCCCAAGAATACACATAGGGAAAGGACAGTCTCTTCAGCAAAAGGATAGTCTGTTTTCAGCACTGGGAAAACTTGGTATTTACTTGTATAAGAATTAAATTGGACTTTTACCTTACACCATACACAAAAATCAACTTAAAATAGATTAAAGACTTGAATGTAAGACCTAAAACTGTAAAACTCCTAGAAGAATATATTGGGGAAAACTCTGTGACATTGGTCCTTAGCATGATTTCTAGGATATGATACCAAAAATACAGGCAACAAGAGGAAAAATAGACAAGTGGACTACATCCTTTGCACATAGCAAAGGAAACAATGTGAAAAGGCAATCTATGAAGTCGAACCTACAGAGAAAATCTTTGCAAACCATATTTCTGAGAAAGGGTTAGTCTCCAAAATATATAAGGAACTTTTACAACTCAGTAGCAACAAAACAAAATAAAACAAGAAAAAAAAATTTAATCCAGTTAAAAATAGGTGAAGGAGGTAAATAGACATTTTTGCACAGAATACATACAAAAGGCCAACTAATAGATGAAAAGATGTTTAACATCACTAATCATCAGGAAAATGCAAATCAAAACCACAAGGAGATATTACCTCATACCTGTTAGGATGGCTTTTACAAAGGAAAAAAAAAAGGAGGGGTGAGCCTGGGTGGCTCAGTCAGTTAGGCGTCTGACTTCTGCTCAAGTCATGATCTCGTGGTCCATAAGTTCGAGCCTTGCATCAGGCTCTGTGCTGACAGCTCAGAGCCTGGATCTTGCTTTGGATTCTGTGTCCCCTCCTCCCCCCTCTCTACTCCCTTCCTCCATTCGTGATCTGTCTCTCAAAAATAAATATTAAAAAAAGTTTAAAAAAAACAATAACAAATTTCGGTGAAGATACGGAGAAATTGGAACTCTAAGCACTGTTGGTGGAGAAGTAAATTATTGGTCACTATGAAAAATGTTATGGAGTTTACTCAGAAACCATATGATTCAGCAACCTGGGTATATGGTCAAAGGAATTGAAATCAGGATCTTAAAGAAATATCTGCATCCCCATGTTCATTGTATCATTATTCACAAATGCCAAGACATAGAAACAACCTAAATATCCATCCATGGATAAAGAAAAAAGTGTGATATGTATACAATACGATATTTCAGTATTAAAAAAAAAGAAGGAAATCTTGCCATTAACAACAACATGAATGGGCCCAGAGGACATTATGTTAAGTGAAATAATCCAGACACAGAAGGACAAACACTATATGATGCCACTTATATGAGGAATCTAAAATAGTTAAACTCAGAAACAGGGAGTGGAATGGTTGTTTGCAGATTCTGGGGAGAAGGGGATATGGGAGGTATTAGTTAAAAGGCACAACATTTCAGTTATACAAGATGTCCAGTCATAGACATCTAGGTGGCATAGTGCCTTAGTGCATATAGTTAACAATACTGTATTGTGTATTTAAAATTTTGCTAAAGTGAGTTGATCTTACATTAAGTTTTTTTTATCACAAAAAGTAATATCATAAGTAAGAAGGCAGGAGGAAACCTTTGGATGTGATGGATAGGTTTATGGCATAGATTGTGGTGTATACTTATCTCCAAAGTCAACAAGTTGTATATACAATACTAATTGTGTACAGGTTTTGTATGGCAACAAAACAAAGCAAACAAAATAAAAACTGTCTTGTTAGAGAGGACGAGACTTAGTGTCTTTGTCCTTATTAATGATGATAATAGAAAGCTATATTTCTCAACTGCATTTCTTTACCCACTACCAATGAAATACCTATCCATGGATTACCTTTTAATGCTGTAGAGGATGCAAAGAAGGACTGGTCAGTTGTGTAATAAGCACTTCTGTTTCTTACCAAAGGTGGCTATTGAACTTGATCTATATTTAATTGTTCACCTATTCTTGTATAAGTATCTGTGTGCAAATTGGGATTTTAAACTTTGGGTTTATCAGAATTTATCTCTCCTAAAAACTTGGCAAGGGTATCTTATTCCTGTCTCCCCCTCCTCTACCTTTTCCTTCTTCTACTATTCTTGCCATGATTATCAGGAAGCTCAAATATAAATTTAATCATAAAGTTGCAGTAACTACAGGAGCCTAGGTATATATGACATTTGCATTTCCCAATAGCTATAGGTTTGAAATTTTCTATTTCTATTTTAATACTCATACTTTATATATACCTTTAATTGCAGCACTGCCAAATCCTTTTCAAACAGGAAGAGCATCATTTGTAAACTAACATTTGCTTAGTGAACAAGCCATCTGCAATGGTAATTAACATTTTGTTATTCCTATAGTCAGACTTTCAGTTTCATTCTTTGGGCTTTGTAGCTTTACTTTATTTGACTTCTTTCTTTTTAAAAAAATTATTATTTTGTATTCAAATGTAATTATCATACAGTGCTATATTGGTTTTCAACAATTCCATATATTACTCAGTGCTCTATGAGGTAAGTGTACCCTTCATCTCCTTTATCTGTTTCACCCATCCCCCTCACCTCCCTCTGGCAACCATTAGTTCCCTGTATTTAAAAGTCTGTTTTTTTGTTGTCTCTCTTTTTTTTCATTATTTGTTCATTTGTTTTGTGTCTTAAATTCCACACATGATATGAATGGAGCTAGAGAGTATAGGGCTAAGGGAAATAAGTCAGAGAAAGATGAATACCATATGATTTCACTCATATGGGACTTTTAGCTTTAGAACTGTTACTCCCATTAGTCTTTCGCCAATTATTTGTGTTTTACCCAGGTTGCCTCAGATCCTTCTACTTCTCCTCCCATGTTGTATTGGGTTTTTCTTCCAACAGTTTGTGTCAGAGATTCTTTTTGGAGAATTGCTTTCTGGCTACCGGAGCTGCATTGACTGTTCCCACACAGCTGGGAGTTAACATCCTTCCCTAGCAGCTCTTAGCCAACAACTGACCAAGCCCAGCTCCTTCGCCTCCAGTTAGGACAAACTGTTGTGTGATTTATACTGTAGAGCTTTTGGCTCCAGGAGACTGTAGTTGAGGCTAATGGTGAAAGTGTGGCTGGACCTTCACATGAAGTCACACCTCTGGATGGCTTCCTCACCTCTCTTTGTCCTGCTTTCTTTATTCCCTTGCTGGGTACTCTTGGGAGCACTTCCTTAATAAATGGCCTACCCTTGAATTCTCCTCTCAGGGTTTGCTTCTGCTGAACCTAATCCAAGATACCATTTATTGACTTCAAATCTTTACACACACATGTGCGCACGTGCACACACACACATGTTAGAATACTGACTGTAGAAATAAAAAGCCATATTAATTATTTAAGTTAAAGCATAGAAACATTCAGAGTAGAACCATATAACTATCCCAATCTTAGGGTAATTAATAACAAGTTCTTATTGGAAGAAGCAAACTTCTCTGGGATATTGTTAATAAAGACTCAATACCTACAGTGGGGAGAGTGAGAAAAAGTGATGGCTTTGGAGTCCAGCCGGCCTCAATACCACTCATTAGATGTATATAACACAGTATGTCCTCAAGCCTTATCTTTTTTAATCTCTAAGTGGGAAACATAATACCTGCCTTGTAGGGTGACTGAGATGATTAAAAATTGCGACATGTAAGACACCTGTCTCAGTAAGATGTTCATTCTCCAAATTCAACCTGCATGCATTACATCTGTAGAGATAGCATGTTATTTAAAGAGAAATCAGATTCTTAAATACAAAGAAGGGAAATCTCAGGGCAGATTGGGGTGAGAATTGTAAGGTGCAAAAACAGTCTAGACAAGGAGAAAGATAAAAATTAAAAAAAAAGAGAGCCATTCAACTATAGATTTCTTTTAGTTGTTAATTAAAGGAAGGCAGGGGATTAATATCAGGAGCAAGTGGACATTAACATCTGTCTGTTCACTGCTGAATTCTCAGTTTCACATAATCCCTATCACAGAGAAGGCTCTTCCTCTAGAACCAAATCCCACTGAATACAGCTTATAATTTGCTATATACACCTCATGCTCGAATTAACCTCAGAGTAGACCTTACATAGCTCTTATTCCTCATGTGGATTCAGTCATTTCCAAACCAACAACATTAAAGATTTTAGTGTTTTTATAGAGTGTCTGGTTAATGAAGTTTTCAGAATACTACTTTAATTACATATTGGGCTGTGTGGACCTTACCAGATCCTTGTAGTCAATATCCTAGAGTCTGGAACCGGCACTCCAGGGTAACCAGCAACCCATGGAGAGCACTATCCCAGCCAGGCCTGTTTATATCTGGACATGCTACTAGTTATAAAATAACACTATTAATGGGGCTTAATTCAATTTAGTGGTTCCAAACAATAGTACATTTCTTTGTTTAAATCAGTTGGAAGAAAAGTGTGCTTAAAATATTGCCAAAGAAATCAGCGAAAGGTTCAAGCTTACTCATTTACAAATGGAGTGATTGTTGAAAAGGGTAATGGGAATGACAGTTATAAAACTGAGAAGCCCAATGAGAGAAGCTGTGAAATTATGACAGTGGGAAAAAAAAAAAGTTTGTTAGAAACATTCACTTCTGATGACAGATTAGCTATGGAGGTAGAGCAAAATAATAGTGGATCTGATTCTGGACAGAGTTAATAGGAAAGTTGTTGATATTCTGTCACCCTGTCCTCCGCATGAAACAGATGACTCTATAAGGAAGGAATAGTTCTGGAAAATCCCATGGGAAGATACCTTTCATGACAGAGAAAGAGATCATGATCAAATCTCTATTCCCCTCCTTTCATTTAATTCATAGGCACATAGCAACATTCATTCACTGTGTGGTTGTTAGGAAATTTTAGAAAGAAATTTTAGAATGGCAAATTTTAGAAAAGGTAATATGTCCAATGCAAAAGAACTTCATCTCATAGATGAAGGAGAATGGCAAAGAGGCAGCCTCTGGACATTTATTTGGATTAAATACCAAAGCTATGGAAATAATTGTAGGATGACTAAGCTAGTCAGTAATTGCACTCTTGCATGATATAGTCATTCTACTGGGAGACGTTTTCTTGAATCTTTGCTAATTGCACAAATCATTAAGAGAATTACGGCAGTTCCTTTTGGAACACTTCTGTCCAAAGTTAACTTTATGAAGGAAGAAAAAGATCAAGGATTTAGAAAGCCAAGCCAAGAGTTGGGAGGAATAGTAACAAGTGATGGTTTAGTGCAAACAATTTCCAAGTTAAGATACAGGGGGCACCAAAGTATGTTTTAGACACCTTGTGTTAGAATACCAGTTAGGACACCTAAAGTTTTCCTACTTGAGAACAGATTCAGTTAAAGAAAAGGGAAAAGTCTCAGAGTCTTGTTAATTCAATAAAAAGGAAGAGCTTGTGCATTCTAATAATGCAATATGAGATTAGCTATCATGCGTATAATTGTGGGTATCATATGAAATTCATTTCCCCTACTTATGTGTATTCGCTTCTGTTTAAAAATGAGAATTCTAAGCTTCCTCATACAAATGTATTTATACTTTCAAGTCAATTAATGTAAAAATGGTCTTTACCATTAAGTTGGGTTTCAAAATATTGAGAAAATCTTTTTTTTTTACTTAGCTAATCATTTTAATTGGTATTTTTATTTATTTATTTTACAAATAGTTCATTGTCAAATTGGTTTCCATATAACACCCAGTGCTCATCCCCGCAAGTGCCCTCCTCCATGCCTATGTCCCCCCTGCCCCCCACATCTATCAGTCCTCAGTTTGTTTCTCAGCATTCAAGAGTCTCTCATGGTTTGCCTCTCTCCCTCCCTTTCCCCCACCATTTCCCCCCTTCTTCTCCCCCATGGTCCTCAGTCAAGTTCCTCCTAATCCTCCTATATGTGCAAACATATGATATTTGTCCTTCTCTGCCTGACTTATTTCGCTCAGCATAACACCCTCAAGGTCCATCCATGTTGCTACAC